>NW_017717171.1:0-228 GCF_001865875.1 Lupinus angustifolius
ATCCTCATCCTATCCTCGTCCTCATCCTCATCCTCATGCTCTTCCTCATCCTCATCCTCATCCTCATCCTCATCCTCATCCTTCTCCTCATTCTCATCCTATCCTCCTCCTCATTCTAGTCCAATCCTCATCCTCATCTTATCCTCTTCCTCGTCCCATCTTCATCCTCATCCAATCCTCCTCCTAATCCTCATCCTCATCCTCCTCCTCCAATTCCTCATCCTATCC
>NW_017717172.1:0-425 GCF_001865875.1 Lupinus angustifolius
TCATCCTCATCCTCATCCTATCCTCCTCGTCATCCTCATCCTCATCCTCATCTTCATCCTTTCCTCATCCTATCCTCATCCACATCCTATCTTCATCCTCTTCCTTATCATATACTCGTCCTCATCCTAATGCTATCCTCATCCTAATCCTATCCTCATCCTAATCCTCATCCTCATCATATCCTCTTCCTCATCCCATCTTCATCCTCACACTCTTCCTCATCCCATCTTCGTCCTCACCCTGATCCTATCCTCATCCTCAACCTCATCCTATTCTCCTCCTCAACCACATCCTCATCCACATCCTCATCCTCATCCTCATCCTCCTCCTCCAACTCCTCATCATATCCTCCTCCTCATCCTACCCTCATCTTCATCCTCCTCCTCCTCCTCCTCATCCTCATCCTCATCCTATCCTCCTCCTC
>NW_017717173.1:0-1190 GCF_001865875.1 Lupinus angustifolius
GTCCTCGCCCTCATCCTATACTCCTCATCATCCTCATCCTCATCCTCATCCTCATCCTCATCCTCATCATATCCTCATTCTCATCCTCATCCTAATCCTATCCTCATCCTCGAATTCCTCATCCTATCCTCATCCTCATCCTATCCTCGTTCTCATCCTATCCTCATCCTATCCTCATCCTCATCCTAGTCCTATCCTCATCCTAATCCCATCCTCGTCCTATCCTCTTCCTCATCCCATCTTCATCCTCACACTCTTTCTCATCCCATCTTCATCCTCACCCTCATCCTTTCCTCATCCTATCCCCTCCTCATCCTCATCCTCATCCTCATCCTCCCCCTCCAACTTCTCATCATATCCTACTCCTCATCCTATCCTTATCTTCAACCTCCTCCTCCTCCTCCTCCTCATCCTCATCTTATCCTCATCCTCATCCTCATCCTATCCTCATCCTCATCCCCATCCCCATCCTATCCTACTCCTAATCCTCATGCTCATCCTCATCCTCATCCTATCCTCATCTTCCTCCTTCTCCTCCTCCTATCCTCATACTCATCCTATCCTCGTCCTCATCCTATTCTCATCCTCATCCTCATCCTCATCCGCATCCTCATCCTCATCCGCATCCGCATCCTCATCCGCATCCTCATCCTCATCCTCATCCCCATCCTAATCCTACCCTCATCCTCATCCTCTTCCTATCCCTATCCTCATCCTCATCCTCATCATCATCCTCATCGTCCTCCTCCTCCTCCTCATCCTCATCCTATCCGCATCCTCATCCTCCTCCTCCTCATCCTATCCTCATCCTCTTCCTCATCCTCATCCTCACCCTCATCCTCATGCTCATCCTATCCTAATCCTCATCATATCCTTGTCCTCATCCGCTTACTCATCCGCTTCCTCATCCTATCCTCGACCTCATCTTCATCCTCATCCTATCCTCATCCTTATCCTTATCCTCATCCTATCCTCATACTCATCCTATCCTCATCCTCATCCTCCTCCTCCACCTCCTCATCCTATCCTCATCCTCATCCTCCTATCCTCATCCACATCCTCATCCTCCTCCTCCTCCTCATCCTCCTCATCCAATCCGCATCCTCATCCTCCTCCTCATCCTATCCTCATCCTCATCTTCAATCTACCATCAACCTCATCCTCAATCTATCCTCATCCTCATCCTATCC
>NW_017717174.1:0-497 GCF_001865875.1 Lupinus angustifolius
CTCATCCTCATCCTCATCCTCTTCCTCGTACTCATCCTCACCCTCATCCTCATCATATTCTGATCCTCATCATCTTCCTCATCCTATCATCGTCCTCATCTTACCCATGTCCTCATCCTATCCTCGTCCTCATCCTCATCATATCCTCATCCTCATGCTCTTCCTCATCCTCATCCTCCTCCTATCCTCCTCCTCATCCACGTCCATCCTCATCCTCATCCTCATCCTAATCCTCATCCTCATCCTATCCTCATTCTCATCCCATCTTGGTCGTCCTCCTCTTCCTCATCCCATCTTCGTCCTCCCCTCATCTTATCCTCATCCTCCTCCTCACCCTCATCATCCTCCTCCTCACCCTCATCATCCTCCTCCAATTCCTCATCATTATCCTATCCTCGTCCTCATCCTATCCTGATCCTCATCCTCATCCTCACACTCATCCTCATCCTCATCCTATCCTCCTCCTCATCCTCATCCTATCCTGATCCTCATCCTCA
>NW_017717175.1:0-895 GCF_001865875.1 Lupinus angustifolius
TCCTCATCCCATCTTCGTCCTCATCCCATCTTCGTCCTCATCCCATCTTTTTCCTCCCCTCATCCTATCCTCCTCCTCCCCTCATCCTATCCTCGTCCTCATCCTCATCATCATGCTATCCTCATCCTCCTCCTCTTCCTCATCCTCATCCTCATCGTCATCCTCGTCCTCATCCTCATCCTCAACCTTATCCTATCCTCATCCTCAACCTATCCTCGTCCTCATCCTATCCTCCTCCTCCTCCTCCTCATCCTCATCCTCATCCTATCCTCCTCCTCATCCTCATCCTATTCTGATCCTCATCCTCACGCTCATCCTCATCCTCATCCTCATCCTCATCTTCATCCTCATCCTCATCCTCATCCTCATCCTCCTCCTCATCCTCATCCTCGTCCTCATACTCATCCTCATCCTCGTCCTCATACTCATCCTCATCCTCAATCTATCATCAACCTCATCCTCAATCTATCCTCATCCTCATCCTATCCTCAACCTCATCCTCCTCCTCCTCCTCATCCTATCCCCATCCTCATCCTCATCCTCATCTCATCCTCTTCGTCGTACTCATCCTCACCCTCATCCTCATCATATCTTGATCCTCATCATCGTCCTCATCTTATCCATGTCCTCATCCTATCCTCGTCCTCATCCTCATCATATCCTCATCCTCATGCTCTTCCTCATCCTCATCCTCCTCCTATCCTCCTCCTCATCCACGTTCTATCCTCATCCTAATCATCATCCTCATCCTAATCCTATCCTCATCCTCATCCCATCTTCGTCATCATCCCATCTTTTTCCTCCCCTCATCCTCCCCTCATCCTATCCTCGTCCTCATCCTCATCCTCATGCTATCCTCATCCTCCTCCTCCTCCTCATCCTCATCCTATCCTCC
>NW_017717176.1:0-731 GCF_001865875.1 Lupinus angustifolius
CTCATCCTCATCCTCATGCTCATCCTCATCCTCATGCTCATCCTCATCCTCCTCCTCCTCCTCATCCTCATCCTCCTCCTCATCCTCATCCTCATCCTCAACCTCATCCTATCCTCATCCTCATCCTATCCTCGTCCTCATCCTATCCTCATCCTCATCCTCCTCCTCCTCCTCATCCTCATCCTCATCCTATCCGCCTCCTCATCCTCATCCTATCCGAATCCTCCTCCTCATCCACAACCTCATCCTCATCCTCAACCTCATCCTCATCGTCCTCCTTATCCTCATCGTATCCTCATCCTCATCCTCATCCTATCCTCATCCTCATCCTCATCCTCATGCTCACCCTCATCATGTCATCTTCCTCGTCCTATCCATGTCCTCGTTCTCATCCTATCCTCATCCTCTTCCTAATCTTATCCTCGTCCTCGTCCTCATCCTCATCCTCATCCTCATCCTCCTCATAACCCTCATGCTATCCTCCTCCTCATCCTCGTCCTATCCTCATCCTAATCCTCATCCTATCCTCATCGTCAATCCATCTTCGTCCTCACCCTCATCCTATCCTCATCCTATCCTCATCCTCATCCTCATCCTCATCCTCATCCTCATCCTCATCTTCCTCCTCCTCCTCGTCATCCTCATCCTCATCCTATCCACCCCTCCTCCTCCTCATCCTCATCCTCATCCTATCCTTATCCTCATCCTCATCCTCTTCCACATTCTCATCC
>NW_017717177.1:0-802 GCF_001865875.1 Lupinus angustifolius
TCCTCATACTCATCCTCATCCTATCTTCATCCTCATCCTGATCCTCATCCTATGCTCATCCTCATCCTCATCCTCATCCTCCTCCTCCTCCTCAACTTATCCTCATCCTCATCCTATCCTCACCCTCATCCTCATCTTTGTCCTATCCTCATCCTCATCCTCATCCTCCACCTCCTCCTCCGCATCCTATCCCCATCCACATCCTACCCTCCTCCTCCTCCTCATCCTCATCCTCATCCTATCGTCGTCCTCATCCCCATCCTCATCCTATCCTAAACCTCATCCTCATCCTATCCTCATGCTCATCCTATCCTCGTCCTCATCCTATCCTCATCCTCATCCTCATCCCCATCTTCATCCTACCCTCCATCCTCATCCTCAATCTATCCTCATCCTCATCCTCTTCCTCGTCCTCACCCTCATCCTGTCCTCATCCTCATCATATCCTCATCCTCATCTTCATCCTATCCACCTCCTCGTCCTCATCCTCGTCCTATCCTCATCCTAATCCTCATCCTCATCCTATCCTCATCCCATCTTCGTCCTCACCCTCACTCTAATCCTCATCCTCCTCCTATCCTCATCCCATCTTCGTCCTCACCCTCATCCTCATCCTCATCCTATCTACGTCCACATCCTATCCTCATCCTCATCCTACCCTCCTCTTCATCCTCATCCTCTTCCTCATCCTATCTTCGTCCTCATCCTCATCCCATCCTCATCCTCATCCGCACCCTCATCTTGTCCTCTTCCTCATCCTCATCCCCATCCTCATCCCCATCCTCATCCTATCCTCATCCTC
>NW_017717178.1:0-636 GCF_001865875.1 Lupinus angustifolius
CCTATCCTCATCCTCATCCTCATCCTCCTCATCCTCCTCATCCTATCCTCATCCTCATCCTCATCCTCATCCTCATCCTCATCCTCATCCTCATCCTATCCTCATCCTATCCTCATCTTCATCCTCATCCTCATGCTCATCCTATCCTCATCCTCATGCTCATCCTAATCCTATCCTCATCCTCATCCTTCTACTCCTCCTCCTCCTCCTCATCCTATCCCCATCTTCATCCTATCCTCATCTTCATCCCAATCCACATCCTACCCTCCTCCTCATCCTCATCCTCTTTCTCATCATATCTTCGTCCTCATCCTATCCTAATCCTAATCCTAATCCTCATCCTCCTCATCCTCATCCTATCCTCATCCTATCCTAGTCCTCATCCTATCCTCACCCTCATCCTCATCTGCATCGTCATCTTCATCCCCATCCTCATCCTACCCTCCTCTTCATCCTCATCCTCATCCTCATCCTCATCCTCATCGACCTCCTCATCCTCATCCTATCCTCCTCCTCATCCTCGTCCTATTCTCATCCTAATCCTCATCCTCATCCCATCTTCTTCCTCACCCTCGTCCTCATCCTATCCTCATCCTCATCCTATCCTCATCCTCATCCTCCCCCTCCTCCTCCTCC
>NW_017717179.1:0-1335 GCF_001865875.1 Lupinus angustifolius
TCTTCCTCATCCTATCCTCATCCTCTTCCTCCTCCTATCCTCATCCTCATGCTCTTCCTCATTGTCCTCCTCATCCTCATACTATCCTCCTCCTATTCCTCGTCCTATCCTCATCCTAATCCTCATCCTTTTCCTCGTCCTAATCCTCATCCTCATCCTATCCTTATCCTCATCCCATCTTCATCCTCACCCTCATCCTATCCTCATCCTCCTCCTATCCTCATTCTCATCCTCCTCCTATCCTCATTCTCATCCTCCTCCTATCCTCATTCTCATCCTCCTCCTATCCTCATTCTCATCCTCCTCCTATCCTCATTCTCATCCTCCTCCTATCCTCATTCTCATCCTCCTCCTATCCTCATTCTCATCCTCCTCCTATCCTCATTCTCATCCTCCTCCTATCCTCATTCTCATCCTCCTCCTATCCTCATTCTCATCCTCCTCCTATCCTCATTCTCATCCTCATCCTCATCCTTTCCTCATCCTCTTCCTCATCCTCGTCCTATCCTCATCCTAGTCCTCATCCTGATCATATCCTCATCCTCATCCCATCTTCATCCTCACCCTCATCCTATCCTCGTCCTCATCCTCATCTGATCCTCATCCTCATCCTCATCCTTTCCTCATCCTCTTCCTCATCCTCATCCTCATCCTTTCCTCATCCTCTTCCTCATCCTCATCCTCATCCTTTCCTCATCCTCTTCCTCATCCTCATCCTCATCCTTTCCTCATCCTCTTCCTCATCCTCATCCTCATCCTTTCCTCATCCTCTTCCTCATCCTCATCCTCATCCTTTCCTCATCCTCTTCCTCATCCTCATCCTCATCCTTTCCTCATCCTCTTCCTCATCCTCATCCTCATCCTTTCCTCATCCTCTTCCTCATCCTCATCCTCATCCTTTCCTCATCCTCTTCCTCATCCTCATCCTCATCCTTTCCTCATCCTCTTCCTCATCCTCATCCTCATCCTTTCCTCATCCTCTTCCTCATCCTCATCCTCATCCTTTCCTCATCCTCTTCCTCATCCTCATCCTCATCCTTTCCTCATCCTCTTCCTCATCCTCATCCTCATCCTTTCCTCATCCTCTTCCTCATCCTCATCCTCATCCTTTCCTCATCCTCTTCCTCATCCTCATCCTCATCCTTTCCTCATCCTCTTCCTCATCCTCATCCTCATCCTTTCCTCATCCTCTTCCTCATCCTCATCCTCATCCTTTCCTCATCCTCTTCCTCATCCTCATCCTCATCCTTTCCTCATCCTCTTCCTCATCCTCATCCTCATCCTATCCTCATCCTATCCTCTTCCTGATCCTATCATCTTCCTCATCCTCATCCG
>NW_017717180.1:0-202 GCF_001865875.1 Lupinus angustifolius
CCTCCTCCTCCTCCTCCTCATCCTCATCCTCATCCAATCCTCCACCTCATCCTCATCTTATGCAAATCCTCATCCTACCCTCCTCTTCATCCTCTTCCTCCTCCATATCCTATCTTCGTCCCCATCCTCATCCTACCCTCATCCTCATCCTATCCTCATCCTCATCCTATCCTCATCCTCATCCTCCCCCTCCTCCTCCTCC
>NW_017717181.1:0-741 GCF_001865875.1 Lupinus angustifolius
TCATCCTATCCTAATCCTCATCCTCATCCCCATCCTCATCCTATCCTAATCCTCATCCTCATCCCCATCCTCATCCTATCCTAATCCTCATCCTCATCCTCATCCTCATCTTCGTCCTCACCCTCATCCTATCCTCACCCTCATCCTATTCATCCTCATCCTCATCCTCTTTCTAGTCCTCATCCTGACCCTCATTCTGTTCTCATCCTCAACTTCATCCTATCCTCCTCCTCATCCTAATCCTCATCCTCATCCTCATCCCATCGTCGTCCTCGTCCTCTTCCCCATCCTATCTTCGTCCTCACCCTCATCCTATCCTCGTCCTCATCCTCATCCTATCCTCCTCCTCATCCTCATCTTCATCCTATCCTCATCCTCATCCTCCAACTCCTCATCCTATCCTCATCATATTCTCGTCCTCATCCTATTCTCATCCTAATGCTCTTCCTCACCCTCATCCTCCTCCTCCTCCTGATCCTCATCCTTGTCCTATCCTCATCTTAATCCTCATCCTCATCCTATCCTCATCCTATGCTCATCCTCATCCCATCTTCGTCATAATCCTCTTCCTCATCCCATCTTCGTCCTCACCCTCATCCTATCCTCATCCTCATTCTCATCCTATCCTCCTCCTCATCCTCATCCTCCTCCTCCAATTCCTCATCCTCATCGTCATCCTCTTCCCCGTCCTCAACCTCACCCTCATCCTATCCTCATCCTCATGCTCTTCCTCATCCTCAT
>NW_017717182.1:0-649 GCF_001865875.1 Lupinus angustifolius
CATCCTATCCTCATCCTCAACCTCATCCTATCCACCTCCTCATGCTCTTCCTCATCCTGATCCTCATCCTCATCCTCATGCTCTTTCGTATGCTCATCCTCATCCTCATCCTCATCCTCATCCTATCCTCATCCTCATCCTCATCCTCATCCTCCTCCTCCTCCTCCTCCTAATCCTCATCCTATCCGCATCCTCATCCTCCTCATCCTCCTCATCCTATCCTCATCCTGATCCCCATCCTCATCCTCATCCTCATCCCCATCCTCATTCTCATCCTCATCCTCATCGTCATCCTCGTCCTCATTCTATCCTCATCCTCATCCTCATCATATCCTCATCCTCATCCATATCCTCTTCCTCATCCTCTTCCTCGTCCTCATCCTCACCCTCATCCTGTCCTCATCCTCATCATCTCCTCATCCTCATCTTCATCCTATCCTACTCCTCATCCTCATCCTATCCTCCTCCTTATCCTCGTCCTCATCCTTGTCCTATCCTCATCCTAGTCCTCATCCTCATCATATCCTCATCCTCATCCTCATCCCATCTTCGTCCTCATCCTCTTTCTCATCCCATCTTCATCCTCATCCTCATCCCATCTCCGTCCTCATCCTCATCTGATCCTCATCCTCATCCTCATCCTATCCTC
>NW_017717183.1:0-367 GCF_001865875.1 Lupinus angustifolius
TCCTCATCCTCATCCTATCCTCATCCTCCTTGTCCTCCTCCTCATCCTATCCTAATCCTCATCCTATCCTCATCCTCGTCATATCCTCGTCCTCCTCCTCATCATATCCTCATCGTCATCCTCATCCTATCTTCATCCTCCTCCTCCTCCAACTCCTCACCATATCCTCGTCCTCATTCTTCATCCTCCTCCTCCTCATCATGTCCTCCTCCTCATCTTATCCTCCTCCTCATCCAATCCTCATCCTCATCCCCATCCTCATCCTACCCTCCTCTTCAACCTCATCCTCTTCCTCAGCATATCTTCGTCCCCATCCTCATCCTCCTCCCCATCCTCATCCCCATCCTCATCCCCATCCTTATTATAA
>NW_017717184.1:0-437 GCF_001865875.1 Lupinus angustifolius
TCTCATCCTCCTCCTCCTCCTCCTCCTCCTCCTCCTCATCCCCATCCCCATCCTACCCTCCTCTTCATCCTCATCCTCTTCCTCATCCTATCTGCGTCCTCATCCTCATCCTATCCCCATACTCATCCTCATCCTCATCCTATCCTCATCCTCATCCTCATCCTATCCTCCTCCTCATCCTCATCTTCATCCTCATCCTCCTCCTCCAACTCATCCTCCTCGTCCTCACCCTCATCCTATCATCATCCTCATCCAATCCATGTCCTCATCGTCATCCTATCGTCATCCTCATCCTCACGCTCTTCCTCATCCTCATCCTCATCCTCCTCCTCATCCTCATCCTATCCTCCTCCTCATCCTAGTCCTATCCTCATCCCATATTAGTCCTCATCCTCTTCCTCATCCCATCTTTGTCCTCACCCTCATCCTATCCTCAT
>NW_017717186.1:0-708 GCF_001865875.1 Lupinus angustifolius
TCCTCATCCTCATCCTATCCTCATCCTCATCCTCATTCTATCCACGTCCTCATCCTACCCTCCTCGTCCTCCTAATCCCCATCCTCATCCTATCCTCATACTCATCCTACCCTCCTCTTCATCCTCATCCTCTTCCTCATCCTATATTCGTCCTCATCCTCGTCCTATCCTCATCCTCATTCCCATCCTCATCCTCATCGACATCCTATCCTCATCCTCATCCTCATCCTATCCTCATGTTCTTCCTCGTCCTATCCTCATCCTATCCTCATCCTCATCCCATCTTCGTCCTCATCCTCATCCCATCTACTTCCTCATCCTCATCCCATCTTCGCCCTCATCCTCATCCCATCTTCGTCCTCATCCTCTTCCTCATCCCATCTTCGTCCTGACCCTCATCCTATCCTCACCCTCATCCTACCCTCCTCTTTATCCTCATCCTCTTCTTTATCTTATCCTCATCCTCATTCTCATCCTCATCCTAACCTCATCCTCATCCTATCCTAATCCTCATCCCCATCCTCGTCCTCGTCCTCGTCCTCGTCCTCATGCTCATCCTTATCCTCATCCTCGTCCTCATCCTCATCCTATCCTCATACTCTTCCTCATCCTATCCTCGTCCTCATCCTCATCCTTGTCCTCTTCCTCATCCTATCCTGTCCTCATCCTCGTCCTCATCCTCTTCCTCATCCTCATCCTCATCCTCCT
>NW_017717187.1:0-851 GCF_001865875.1 Lupinus angustifolius
CTCATCCTAACCTCATCCTTATCCTCATCCTCATCCTCATCCTATCTTCTTCTTCATCCCCCTCCTCCAATTCCTTATCTTATCCTCATTCCTATCTTCATCCTCATCCTATCCTCCTCCTCCTCCTTCTCCTCATCCTCCTCCTCCTCCTCCTATCCTCATGCTCATCCTCATCTTCGTCGTATCCTCATCCTCCTCATCCTCCTCTTCGTCCTCATCCTCCTCTTCGTCCTCACCCTCATCCTCTCTTCATCCTCCTCCTAATCCTCATCCTCATCCTATCCTCATCCTCCTCCTACTCATCCTCATCCTATCCTTATCCTCCTCCTATCCATATCCTCCCTATCCTCATCCTCATCCTATCCTAATCCTCATCCTCATCCTCATCTTTGTCCTCACCCTAATCCTATCCTAATCCTCATCCTATCCTCCTCCTAATCCTCAATCTCTTCCTCATCCTCATCCTCATCCTCATCCTATCCTCCCCCTCATTCTCAGCTTATCCTCATCCTCCTCCTATCCATATCCTCCTCCTCCTCCTCCTCATCCTATCCTCATCCTCATCCTCCTCCTCCTCATCCTCATCCTATCCTCGTCCTCATGCTATCCTCATCCTCGTCCCCATCTTTATCCTACCCTCCTCTTCATTCTCATCCTCTTTCTCGCCCTATCGTCGTCCTCATCCTCATCCTCGTCCAATCCTCATCCTCCTCCCGATCCTCATCCTCATCCACATCCTATCCTCATCCTCATCCTCATCCTATCCTCATGCTTTTCCTCGTCCTATCCTCATTCTATCCTCATCCCATCTTCGTCCTCATCCTCATCCCATCTTCGTCCTCACCCTCATC
>NW_017717188.1:0-398 GCF_001865875.1 Lupinus angustifolius
ATCTTCATCCTCACCCTCATCCTATCCTCATCCCCATCCTTGTCCTCATCCTATCCTCATCCTCATCCCCATCCTCAATCTATCCTCATCCTCCTCCTCCTCCTCCTCATCCTATCCTCATCCTCATCCTCATCCTATCCTCGTGTTATCCTCATCCTCATCCTAATCTTCTTCCTCATGCTCTTCCTCATCGTCATCCTATCCATGTCCCCTCATTCTATCCTTGCCCTCATCCTCACCCTCATCCTATCCTCATCCTAGCCTCGTCCTCATCCTGATCATATCCTCATCCTCTTCCTCATCCTCATCATATCCTCCTCTTGATCCTCATCCTATCTTCATCCTCATCATATCCTCCTGCTCCTCCTCATCCTCCTCCTCCTCCTCCTCCTCATCCT
>NW_017717189.1:0-6461 GCF_001865875.1 Lupinus angustifolius
TCATCCTCATCCTATCCTCCTCCTCATCCTATCCTAATGCTCATCCTCATCCTCATCCTCCTCATCCTATCCACATCTTCATCCTCCTCTTCGTCCTCACCCTCATCCTCTGCTCATCCTCCTCCTAATCCTCGTCCTCTTCCTCATCCTCATCCTATTCTCATCCTCCTCCTACTCATCCACATCCTATCCTCATCCTCCTCCTCCTCATCCTATCCTCATCCTCATGCTCATCCTCATCCTCATCCTATCCTCCTCCTCATCCTCATCCTATCCTCCTCCTCATCCTCATCCTATCCTCCTCCTCATCCTCATCCTATCCTCCTCCTCATCCTCATCCTATCCTCCTCCTCATCCTCATCCTATCCTCCTCCTCATCCTCATCCTATCCTCCTCCTCATCCTCATCCTATCCTCCTCCTCATCCTCATCCTATCCTCCTCCTCATCCTCATCCTATCCTCCTCCTCATCCTCATCCTATCCTCCTCCTCATCCTCATCCTATCCTCCTCCTCATCCTCATCCTATCCTCCTCCTCATCCTCATCCTATCCTCCTCCTCATCCTCATCCTATCCTCCTCCTCATCCTCATCCTATCCTCCTCCTCATCCTCATCCTATCCTCCTCCTCATCCTCATCCTATCCTCCTCCTCATCCTCATCCTATCCTCCTCCTCATCCTCATCCTATCCTCCTCCTCATCCTCATCCTATCCTCCTCCTCATCCTCATCCTATCCTCCTCCTCATCCTCATCCTATCCTCCTCCTCATCCTCATCCTATCCTCCTCCTCATCCTCATCCTATCCTCCTCCTCATCCTCATCCTATCCTCCTCCTCATCCTCATCCTATCCTCCTCCTCATCCTCATCCTATCCTCCTCCTCATCCTCATCCTATCCTCCTCCTCATCCTCATCCTATCCTCCTCCTCATCCTCATCCTATCCTCCTCCTCATCCTCATCCTATCCTCCTCCTCATCCTCATCCTATCCTCCTCCTCATCCTCATCCTATCCTCCTCCTCATCCTCATCCTATCCTCCTCCTCATCCTCATCCTATCCTCCTCCTCATCCTCATCCTATCCTCCTCCTCATCCTCATCCTATCCTCCTCCTCATCCTCATCCTATCCTCCTCCTCATCCTCATCCTATCCTCCTCCTCATCCTCATCCTATCCTCCTCCTCATCCTCATCCTATCCTCCTCCTCCTCCTCCTCCTTCTCCTCCTCCTCATCCTCCTCATCCTTATCCTATCCTCATCCTCATGCTCATCCTCATCCTCATCCTCGTCGTATCCTCATCCTCGTTCTCACCCTCATCCTCTACTCATCCTCCTCCTAATCCTCATCCTCATCCTCATCCTATCATCATCCTCCTCCTATCCATATCCTCCTCCTCATCCTCCTACTCCTCATCCTATCCCCCTCCTCATCCTATCCTCATCCTCCTCCTCCTCCTCCTCCTCCTCCTCCTCCTCCTCCTCCTCCTCCTCCTCCTCCTCCTCCTCCTCCTCCTCCTCCTCCTCCTCCTCCTCCTCCTCCTCCTCCTCCTCCTCCTCCTCCTCCTCCTCCTCCTCCTCCTCCTCCTCCTCCTCCTCCTCCTCCTCCTCCTCCTCCTCCTCCTCCTCCTCCTCCTCCTCCTCCTCCTCCTCCTCCTCCTCCTCCTCCTCCTCCTCCTCCTCCTCCTCCTCCTCCTCCTCCTCCTCCTCCTCCTCCTCCTCCTCCTCCTCCTCCTCCTCCTCCTCCTCCTCCTCCTCCTCCTCCTCCTCCTCCTCCTCCTCCTCCTCCTCCTCCTCCTCCTCCTCCTCCTCCTCCTCCTCCTCCTCCTCCTCCTCCTCCTCCTCCTCCTCCTCCTCCTCCTCCTCCTCCTCCTCCTCCTCCTCCTCCTCCTCCTCCTCCTCCTCCTCCTCCTCCTCCTCCTCCTCCTCCTCCTCCTCCTCCTCCTCCTCCTCCTCCTCCTCCTCCTCCTCCTCCTCCTCCTCCTCCTCCTCCTCCTCCTCCTCCTCCTCCTCCTCCTCCTCCTCCTCCTCCTCCTCCTCCTCCTCCTCCTCCTCCTCCTCCTCCTCCTCCTCCTCCTCCTCCTCCTCCTCCTCCTCCTCCTCCTCCTCCTCCTCCTCCTCCTCCTCCTCCTCCTCCTCCTCCTCCTCCTCCTCCTCCTCCTCCTCCTCCTCCTCCTCCTCCTCCTCCTCCTCCTCCTCCTCCTCCTCCTCCTCCTCCTCCTCCTCCTCCTCCTCCTCCTCCTCCTCCTCCTCCTCCTCCTCCTCCTCCTCCTCCTCCTCCTCCTCCTCCTCCTCCTCCTCCTCCTCCTCCTCCTCCTCCTCCTCCTCCTCCTCCTCCTCCTCCTCCTCCTCCTCCTCCTCCTCCTCCTCCTCCTCCTCCTCCTCCTCCTCCTCCTCCTCCTCCTCCTCCTCCTCCTCCTCCTCCTCCTCCTCCTCCTCCTCCTCCTCCTCCTCCTCCTCCTCCTCCTCCTCCTCCTCCTCCTCCTCCTCCTCCTCCTCCTCCTCCTCCTCCTCCTCCTCCTCCTCCTCCTCCTCCTCCTCCTCCTCCTCCTCCTCCTCCTCCTCCTCCTCCTCCTCCTCCTCCTCCTCCTCCTCCTCCTCCTCCTCCTCCTCCTCCTCCTCCTCCTCCTCCTCCTCCTCCTCCTCCTCCTCCTCCTCCTCCTCCTCCTCCTCCTCCTCCTCCTCCTCCTCCTCCTCCTCCTCCTCCTCCTCCTCCTCCTCCTCCTCCTCCTCCTCCTCCTCCTCCTCCTCCTCCTCCTCCTCCTCCTCCTCCTCCTCCTCCTCCTCCTCCTCCTCCTCCTCCTCCTCCTCCTCCTCCTCCTCCTCCTCCTCCTCCTCCTCCTCCTCCTCCTCCTCCTCCTCCTCCTCCTCCTCCTCCTCCTCCTCCTCCTCCTCCTCCTCCTCCTCCTCCTCCTCCTCCTCCTCCTCCTCCTCCTCCTCCTCCTCCTCCTCCTCCTCCTCCTCCTCCTCCTCCTCCTCCTCCTCCTCCTCCTCCTCCTCCTCCTCCTCCTCCTCCTCCTCCTCCTCCTCCTCCTCCTCCTCCTCCTCCTCCTCCTCCTCCTCCTCCTCCTCCTCCTCCTCCTCCTCCTCCTCCTCCTCCTCCTCCTCCTCCTCCTCCTCCTCCTCCTCCTCCTCCTCCTCCTCCTCCTCCTCCTCCTCCTCCTCCTCCTCCTCCTCCTCCTCCTCCTCCTCCTCCTCCTCCTCCTCCTCCTCCTCCTCCTCCTCCTCCTCCTCCTCCTCCTCCTCCTCCTCCTCCTCCTCCTCCTCCTCCTCCTCCTCCTCCTCCTCCTCCTCCTCCTCCTCCTCCTCCTCCTCCTCCTCCTCCTCCTCCTCCTCCTCCTCCTCCTCCTCCTCCTCCTCCTCCTCCTCCTCCTCCTCCTCCTCCTCCTCCTCCTCCTCCTCCTCCTCCTCCTCCTCCTCCTCCTCCTCCTCCTCCTCCTCCTCCTCCTCCTCCTCCTCCTCCTCCTCCTCCTCCTCCTCCTCCTCCTCCTCCTCCTCCTCCTCCTCCTCCTCCTCCTCCTCCTCCTCCTCCTCCTCCTCCTCCTCCTCCTCCTCCTCCTCCTCCTCCTCCTCCTCCTCCTCCTCCTCCTCCTCCTCCTCCTCCTCCTCCTCCTCCTCCTCCTCCTCCTCCTCCTCCTCCTCCTCCTCCTCCTCCTCCTCCTCCTCCTCCTCCTCCTCCTCCTCCTCCTCCTCCTCCTCCTCCTCCTCCTCCTCCTCCTCCTCCTCCTCCTCCTCCTCCTCCTCCTCCTCCTCCTCCTCCTCCTCCTCCTCCTCCTCCTCCTCCTCCTCCTCCTCCTCCTCCTCCTCCTCCTCCTCCTCCTCCTCCTCCTCCTCCTCCTCCTCCTCCTCCTCCTCCTCCTCCTCCTCCTCCTCCTCCTCCTCCTCCTCCTCCTCCTCCTCCTCCTCCTCCTCCTCCTCCTCCTCCTCCTCCTCCTCCTCCTCCTCCTCCTCCTCCTCCTCCTCCTCCTCCTCCTCCTCCTCCTCCTCCTCCTCCTCCTCCTCCTCCTCCTCCTCCTCCTCCTCCTCCTCCTCCTCCTCCTCCTCCTCCTCCTCCTCCTCCTCCTCCTCCTCCTCCTCCTCCTCCTCCTCCTCCTCCTCCTCCTCCTCCTCCTCCTCCTCCTCCTCCTCCTCCTCCTCCTCCTCCTCCTCCTCCTCCTCCTCCTCCTCCTCCTCCTCCTCCTCCTCCTCCTCCTCCTCCTCCTCCTCCTCCTCCTCCTCCTCCTCCTCCTCCTCCTCCTCCTCCTCCTCCTCCTCCTCCTCCTCCTCCTCCTCCTCCTCCTCCTCCTCCTCCTCCTCCTCCTCCTCCTCCTCCTCCTCCTCCTCCTCCTCCTCCTCCTCCTCCTCCTCCTCCTCCTCCTCCTCCTCCTCCTCCTCCTCCTCCTCCTCCTCCTCCTCCTCCTCCTCCTCCTCCTCCTCCTCCTCCTCCTCCTCCTCCTCCTCCTCCTCCTCCTCCTCCTCCTCCTCCTCCTCCTCCTCCTCCTCCTCCTCCTCCTCCTCCTCCTCCTCCTCCTCCTCCTCCTCCTCCTCCTCCTCCTCCTCCTCCTCCTCCTCCTCCTCCTCCTCCTCCTCCTCCTCCTCCTCCTCCTCCTCCTCCTCCTCCTCCTCCTCCTCCTCCTCCTCCTCCTCCTCCTCCTCCTCCTCCTCCTCCTCCTCCTCCTCCTCCTCCTCCTCCTCCTCCTCCTCCTCCTCCTCCTCCTCCTCCTCCTCCTCCTCCTCCTCCTCCTCCTCCTCCTCCTCCTCCTCCTCCTCCTCCTCCTCCTCCTCCTCCTCCTCCTCCTCCTCCTCCTCCTCCTCCTCCTCCTCCTCCTCCTCCTCCTCCTCCTCCTCCTCCTCCTCCTCCTCCTCCTCCTCCTCCTCCTCCTCCTCCTCCTCCTCCTCCTCCTCCTCCTCCTCCTCCTCCTCCTCCTCCTCCTCCTCCTCCTCCTCCTCCTCCTCCTCCTCCTCCTCCTCCTCCTCCTCCTCCTCCTCCTCCTCCTCCTCCTCCTCCTCCTCCTCCTCCTCCTCCTCCTCCTCCTCCTCCTCCTCCTCCTCCTCCTCCTCCTCCTCCTCCTCCTCCTCCTCCTCCTCCTCCTCCTCCTCCTCCTCCTCCTCCTCCTCCTCCTCCTCCTCCTCCTCCTCCTCCTCCTCCTCCTCCTCCTCCTCCTCCTCCTCCTCCTCCTCCTCCTCCTCCTCCTCCTCCTCCTCCTCCTCCTCCTCCTCCTCCTCCTCCTCCTCCTCCTCCTCCTCCTCCTCCTCCTCCTCCTCCTCCTCCTCCTCCTCCTCCTCCTCCTCCTCCTCCTCCTCCTCCTCCTCCTCCTCCTCCTCCTCCTCCTCCTCCTCCTCCTCCTCCTCCTCCTCCTCCTCCTCCTCCTCCTCCTCCTCCTCCTCCTCCTCCTCCTCCTCCTCCTCCTCCTCCTCCTCCTCCTCCTCCTCCTCCTCCTCCTCCTCCTCCTCCTCCTCCTCCTCCTCCTCCTCCTCCTCCTCCTCCTCCTCCTCCTCCTCCTCCTCCTCCTCCTCCTCCTCCTCCTCCTCCTCCTCCTCCTCCTCCTCCTCCTCCTCCTCCTCCTCCTCCTCCTCCTCCTCCTCCTCCTCCTCCTCCTCCTCCTCCTCCTCCTCCTCCTCCTCCTCCTCCTCCTCCTCCTCCTCCTCCTCCTCCTCCTCCTCCTCCTCCTCCTCCTCCTCCTCCTCCTCCTCCTCCTCCTCCTCCTCCTCCTCCTCCTCCTCCTCCTCCTCCTCCTCCTCCTCCTCCTCCTCCTCCTCCTCCTCCTCCTCCTCCTCCTCCTCCTCCTCCTCCTCCTCCTCCTCCTCCTCCTCCTCCTCCTCCTCCTCCTCCTCCTCCTCCTCCTCCTCCTCCTCCTCCTCCTCCTCCTCCTCCTCCTCCTCCTCCTCCTCCTCCTCCTCCTCCTCCTCCTCCTCCTCCTCCTCCTCCTCCTCCTCCTCCTCCTCCTCCTCCTCCTCCTCCTCCTCCTCCTCCTCCTCCTCCTCCTCCTCCTCCTCCTCCTCCTCCTCCTCCTCCTCCTCCTCCTCCTCCTCCTCCTCCTCCTCCTCCTCCTCCTCCTCCTCCTCCTCCTCCTCCTCCTCCTCCTCCTCCTCCTCCTCCTCCTCCTCCTCCTCCTCCTCCTCCTCCTCCTCCTCCTCCTCCTCCTCCTCCTCCTCCTCCTCCTCCTCCTCCTCCTCCTCCTCCTCCTCCTCCTCCTCCTCCTCCTCCTCCTCCTCCTCCTCCTCCTCCTCCTCCTCCTCCTCATCCTCATCCTCATCATATCCTCATCCTCTTCCTCATCCTATCTTCGTACTCATCCTCATCCTATGCTCTTGCTCATCCTCATCCTATCCTCTTCCTCATCCTCATCCCCCTGCTCATCCCCATCCTCATCCTCATCCTCATCCTCATCTTCGTCCTCACCCTCATCCATCCTCATCCTATCCTCCTCATCCTCATCCTCATCTTTATACTATCCTCATCCTCATCCCATCTTCGTCCTCATCCT
>NW_017717190.1:0-1134 GCF_001865875.1 Lupinus angustifolius
TCGTCCTCATCCTATCCTCCTCCTCATCCTCATCCTATTCTCATCCTCATCCTCCTGTTCCTCCTCCTCCTCACCGTCATCCTCATCCCCATCCTCATCCTACACTCCTCTTCATCCTAATCCTCTTCCTCATCCTATCTTCGTCCTCATCCTATCCTCTTCCTCATCCTCATCCTCATCCTATCCTCCTCCTCATCCTCATCCTATCCTCCTCCTCATCCTCATCCTATCCTCCTCCTCATCCTCATCCTATCCTCCTCCTCATCCTCATCCTATCCTCCTCCTCATCCTCATCCTATCCTCCTCCTCATCCTCATCCTATCCTCCTCCTCATCCTCATCCTATCCTCCTCCTCATCCTCATCCTATCCTCCTCCTCATCCTCATCCTATCCTCCTCCTCATCCTCATCCTATCCTCCTCCTCATCCTCATCCTATCCTCCTCCTCATCCTCATCCTATCCTCCTCCTCATCCTCATCCTATCCTCCTCCTCATCCTCATCCTATCCTCCTCCTCATCCTCATCCTATCCTCCTCCTCATCCTCATCCTATCCTCCTCCTCATCCTCATCCTATCCTCCTCCTCATCCTCATCCTATCCTCCTCCTCATCCTCATCCTATCCTCCTCCTCATCCTCATCCTATCCTCCTCCTCATCCTCATCCTATCCTCCTCCTCATCCTCATCCTATCCTCCTCCTCATCCTCATCCTATTCTCATCCTCATCCTCCTGTTCCTCCTCCTCCTCACCGTCATCCTCATCCCCATCCTCATCCTACACTCCTCTTCATCCTAATCCTCTTTCTCATCCTATCTTCGTCCTCATCCTATCCTCTTCCTCATCCTCATCCTCATCCTCATCCTCATCATTTCCTCATCCTCATCCAATCTTCGTCCTCATTCTCTTCCTCATCACATCTTCGTCCTCACCCTCATCCTATCCTCCTCCTCATCCTCATCCTATCCTCCTCCTCCTCCTCATAATCCTCATCCTCATCCTCATCCTATCCTCACCCTATCCTCCTCCTCCTCCTATCCATGTCCTCATCCTCATCGTGATCCTCCTCCTCGTGCTATACTCGTCCTCATCCTCATCCTCATTCTATCCTCATCCTCATCCTCTCCCTCATTCTAT
>NW_017717191.1:0-927 GCF_001865875.1 Lupinus angustifolius
TCCTATCCATGTCCTCATCCTCATCCTCATCCTCATCCTATCCTCATCCTCATCCTCATCCTCATCCTCATACTCTTCCTCATTCTATCCTCATCCTCACCCTCATCCTATCCTCATCCTATCCTCCTCATCATACTCATCCTCATCCTCATCCTTATCCTCCTCCTCCTCCTCCTCCTAGTCCTCATCCTATCATCATCCTCATCCTATTCTCATCCTCCTCCTATCCATATCCTCATCCTCCTCCTCCTCCTCATCTTGTCCAAATCCTCACCCTTCTCCTCCTCCTCGTCCTTCTCCACCTCCTCGTCATATCCTCATCCTCATCCTCTTCCTGATCGTATCCTCGTCCTCATCCTCATCCTATCCATGTCCTCATCCTCGTCCTATCCTCGTCCTCATCCCATCTTCGTCCTCAGCCTCATCCTATCCTCATCCTCATCCTATCCTCATCCTCCAAATCCTCATCCTATCCTCATCCTTATCCTCCACCTCCTCCTCCTCCTTCTCATCCTCAGCCTCATCCTATCCTCCTCCTCATCTTATCCTCATCCTCATCATCATCATCATCATCATCATCATCCTAATCCTCATGCTATGCTCATCCTCATCCTCCTCCTCCTCCTCCTCCTCCTCCTCATCCTATCCTCATCCTCATCCTACCCTCCTCTTCATACTCATCCTCTTCCTCATCCTATCTTCGTCCCCATCCACATCCTCATCCTCATCCTATCCTCAACGTCATCCTCCTCCCCATCCACATCCTATCCTAATCCTAATCCTCATCCTCATCTTATCCTCATCCTCATCCTCATCTTCATCATCATGCTCATCCTCCTCCTCCTCCTCCTCCTCATCCTCCTCCTATCCTCGTCCTCATCCTATCCTCCTTCTAATCCTCATCCTCATCCTCATCCTCATCCTATT
>NW_017717192.1:0-1028 GCF_001865875.1 Lupinus angustifolius
TCACCCTCTTCCTATCCTCATCCTCATCCTATCCTCCTCCTCATTCTATCCTCATCCTCCTCCTCCTCATCCTCATACTCCTCCTATCCTCCTCGTCATCCTCATCCATATCCTCATCCTCATCCTCATCTTATCTTCATCCTCTTCCTACTCCTATCCTCCTCCTCATCCTAGTCCTATCCTCATCCTAATCCTCCTCCTCATCCCATCTTCGTCCTCATCCTCATCCTATCCTCGTCCTCATCCTCATCCTATCCTCGTCCTCATCCTCATCCTATCCTCGTCCTCATCCTCATCCTATCCTCGTCCTCATCCTCATCCTATCCTCGTCCTCATCCTCATCCTATCCTCGTCCTCATCCTCATCCTATCCTCGTCCTCATCCTCATCCTATCCTCGTCCTCATCCTCATCCTATCCTCGTCCTCATCCTCATCCTATCCTCGTCCTCATCCTCATCCTATCCTCGTCCTCATCCTCATCCTATCCTCGTCCTCATCCTCATCCTATCCTCGTCCTCATCCTCATCCTATCCTCGTCCTCATCCTCATCCTATCCTCGTCCTCATCCTCATCCTATCCTCGTCCTCATCCTCATCCTATCCTCGTCCTCATCCTCATCCTATCCTCGTCCTCATCCTCATCCTATCCTCGTCCTCATCCTCATCCTATCCTCGTCCTCATCCTCATCCTATCCTCGTCCTCATCCTCATCCTATCCTCGTCCTCATCCTCATCCTATCCTCCTCCTCATCCTCGTCCTATCCTCATCCTCATCCTCCTCCTCCTCATCCTATCCTCATCCTATTCTCATCCTCATCCTCATCCTCATCCTATAATCATCCTCATCCTCCTCCCCATCCTCATCCCCATACTCATCCTATCCTAATCCTAATCCTCATCCTCATGCTCATCCTCATCCTATCCTCGTCCTCATCCTCATCCTCATGCTCTTCCTCATCCTCATCCTCCTCCTCATTTTCATCCTATCTTACTCCTCCTCCTCATCCTATCCTCCTCCTCATCCTATCC
>NW_017717193.1:0-575 GCF_001865875.1 Lupinus angustifolius
ATCTTCGTCCTCATCCTCATCCTCATCTTCATGCTATCCTCATCCTCCTCCTCCTCATCACCTCATCCTCATCCTATCCTCATCCTCCTCGTCCTCCTCATCCTCCTCATCCTCCTCATCCTTATCCTCAGCCTCAGCCTCAGCCTCATCTTCGTCCTCACCCTCATCCTATGCTCATTCTCATCCTCATCTTATCCTCCTCCTCATCCTCATCCTCCTCCTCCAATTCTTCATCATATCCTCCTCCTCCTCCTCCTCCTCCTATCCTCATCCTAATCCTAATCCTCATCCTATCATCGTCCTCTTCATAATCGTGTCCTCGTCCTCATCCTCATCCTATCCTTATCCTCATGCTCTTCCTCATCCTCATCCTCATCCTATCCTCCTCCTCATCCTTATCATATCCTCCTCCTTATCCTAATCCTCATCCTCATCCTATCCTCATCCTCATCCCAGCTTTGTCCTCATCCTCTTCCAAATCCCACTTTGTCCTCCCCCTCATCCTCCTCCTCCTCCTATCCTCCTCTTCATCCTTATCCTCATCCTATCCTCCTCCTCAACTCCTCATCCTCATC
>NW_017717194.1:0-775 GCF_001865875.1 Lupinus angustifolius
TCATCCTATCCTCATCCTCCTCCTCATCCTATCCTCATCATCCTCCTCCTAATCCTCATCCTCATCCTCATCCTCATCCTCATCCTATCCTCTTCCGCATCCTCATCCTCATCCTCCTCCTCCTCATCCTCATCCTTCTTCTCCAATTCCTCATCCTCTTCCTATCCTCGTCCTCATCCTATCCTCATCCTCCTCCTCCTCTTCATCCTCATCGTCCTCCTATCCTCCTCCACAACCTCATGCCATCCTCATCCTCATCCTCCTCGTCCCCCTCCTTATCCTATCCGCATCCTCATCCAATCCTCATCTTGATCCTATCCTCGTCCTCATCCTACCCTTATCCTCATGCCCATCCTCATCCTACCATCCTCTTCATCCTCATCCTCTTCCTCATCCTCATCCTATCCTCTTCCTCATCCTCCTCCTCCAATTCCTCATCCTCATCCTATCGTCGTCCTCATCCTATCCTCATCCTCGTCCTCATCCTATCCTCATCCTCATCCTGATCCTAACCTTCTCTTCATCCTCATCCCATCCTCATCCTCATCCCATCCTCATCCGACCCTCCTCTTCATCCTCATCCTATCCTCATCCTCATCTTCATCCTATCCTCTTCCTCATCCTCAGCCCCATCTTCATCCTATCCAAATCCTCATCCTCATCCTCATCCTCAGCCTCATCTTCGTCCTCGCCCTCATCCTATCCTCATCCTCATCCTCATCCTCTTCCTCATCCTACCCTCCTCTTCATCCTCATCCTCTTCCTCATCCTATCT
>NW_017717195.1:0-13983 GCF_001865875.1 Lupinus angustifolius
TTATCCATGTCTTTTGAGTATGCTTCCTCTAAAGCACCTGCAACATCATCAGACACGACCTTTCTCTTCTCTTTTGGAGAAGATTCGTCAAATTGTACATGGATAGACTCTTCTACTTGCATTAAATATTTGTTAAAGACTCTAAAGGCTTTGCTATGAATCGAGTATCCCAAAAATATTCCCTCATCGGCTTTTGAATCGAATTTTCCTAAAACAATTGCATCCGAAAGCATTAGTAATTCACACGTCCAGTGGTTAAAATAAATTCCAAGTCTATAGTTTTGTCAAGATGCTAGTTTATGGCCATGATTTATGGCCATGATATTGTTGAAGCCAAAAACCTTTCCAACTTATAACAATACATATTGATTTACATTCGGAAAACGGTCATAACAGATACGAGTAAAAACAGCCCCCACTAGATGTAAAAGAAATTAGTTTTGTATTTGTCATAACTTATGATCATTAGTTTTGTATTTGTCATAACAGATAGAGGTATTGATCGCGTTGCGGGACCATGCGTTGAAGGTCAACCGGATGAAATGTAGTTTTGCTAAACCTAGTTTGGAATATTTGGGTCATATTATCTCTCATTCTGGAGTAGCCGCGGACGAGTCCAAAGTGGCCACTATGAGTTCGTGGCCAATACCCCGTGATGTTAAGAGTTTAAGGGGATTTTTGGGCCTCGCAGGTTATTACCGAAGGTTTGTGAAAGGGTATGGGAGAATTGCCAAACCTCTCATAGATTTGTTGAAGAAAGATAACTTTCTGTGGACCGAAGAAACCACTCAGGCCTTTCAGACCCTCAAGGGGGCCACGGTCAGTTTGCCTATGTTGGTCGTGCCCGACTTCTCGAAGACCTTTGTGTTGGAAACTGATGCTTCTAGTAAGGGGATTGGGACCATGTTGATGCAAGAAGGTCACCCTTTAGCTTTTTGGAGTAAGGGGTTATCAGCTAGATCCCAGCAAAAATCGGTTTATGAACGAGAGTTGATGGCGTTGGTACAGGTCGTGCAGAAGTGGAAACACTACTTGTTGGGTCGCCACTTTGTTATCAGAACGAACCAACGGAGTTTGAAATTCCTTACAGAGCAGAGGTTTTTCAGTGAGGAACAGTTTAAATGGGCAGTAAAGCTCATTGGGCTGGATTTTGAGATTCAGTTCAAACCAGGGCCGGAGAATACAGTGGCTGATACCTTATCCCGGAAGGCCTATTATTCGGCGCTCTCAGTGATTAAGGTTGGAGATGTCGAGGGATGTTCCAAGAGGTTCAGCAGGAACCTAAGTGGAGGGTAATCCAGGATTTGGTAGAGAATCCAGAATCTCATCTGGGGTTCTAGTTTTAGACAGAGCGATTGTTATATAAGGGGAGGTTGGTTCTGCCCAAGACATCTGACAAGTTACCTCTGATCTTAGCTGAGTGTAACGACAGTGTAGCCGGGGTCACTCCGGGTTCTTCCGCACTTACAAGCGGGTTTCGAGTTTTTTCTATTGGGATGGCATGCGTGGTTATGTGAAGTAGTATGTCGAGGCGTGTGATGTTTGTCAACGCCAGAAGTACTCGACTTTAGCTCCTAGGGGGGTCTTGCAACCACTACCCATCCCTACATAGGTCTGGCAGGACATCTCAATGGATTTCATATCCAGATTGCCGCGGTCTAAGGGTAAGGATATCATCTTTGTAGTGGTGGATCAGCTCACAAAATACGCCCATTTTTATCCTCTTGGCCATCCCTATTCGGCCAAGGATGTAGCTTCCTTGTTTGTTAGAGAGGTAGTGAAGTTACATGGGTACCCGGCGCCGATAGTTTCCGATCGGGATCAGGTCTTTTTGAGCTAATTCTGGCAGGAGTTATTCTTATTGGTAGGTACTCGATTGAAGTACAGAACGGCTTACCATCCTCAAACGGATGGGCAAACCGAGGTGGTGAATCGTGGATTGGAAACATATCTTCGATGCATTGTCGGGCCTAAGCCGAAGAAGTGGGTTGAATCGCTTTCGTGGGCAGAATTTTGGTTTAACACTACTTATAACGTTTCTACAGGTATGACTCCTTTCAAGGCCTTGTATAGGAGGAATCCTCCAACCTTGATTAAGGGGTGTACTTTCACCTCAAAGTTGGAGGAAATAAATCATATCTTGGTTGCCCGAGATGAGGTTGTTCAAGAGTTGAGGCAGAACCTGTTACGAGCCCAAGATCTAATGAAGGCTCAAGCCGATAAACATCGACGTGAGGTACAGTTTGAGGTTGGAGATTGGGTATTCTTGAAACTGCAACCTTACAGGTTGAAGACTCTAGCTTCCAAACCTTCAGCCAAACTAGCAGCTAAGTTCTATGGCCCTTACTGGATCTTAGAGTGCATTGGACCGGTAGCTTACCGATTGGCATTACCGGAGCATACACGGGTCCACCCCGTGTTTCATGTTTCTTTGTTGAAGAAAGCTCTAAAACCGGCTCAACAGTCTCAACCTATTCCATTGATGTTGTCAGAGGAGTGGGAATTGAAGGTATAGCCAACGACGATCCTACAACACCGCGTTGGCCAGAATGGGGATGTTGAGGTGTTGGTGCGGTGGGAAGGTTTGCCGGAGTGTGAAAATTCTTGGGAGTCAGCTGCTCAAATGCAAGAAGTATTTCCTCAATTTGCCCTTGAGGACAAGTTGAGTCTTTTGGAGGGGGGGATTGATAGGATGCGAGGGAGACCACCCATCACTAGGGTGTATCAGAGGAGGCCACGTGGCAGCGTGATATGGCAGTTGTAACTGCTGAAGCAGTGTTGCTGTAACTGTTGAAGCAGTGTAGGGAGTTTGGGCAGAAAGTATAAATAGGTGTTAGGAGGTTATTGTAGGTAGCTTTTGAGAATTGAGTAGAGGAGAGGGATTAATTCAGGGAATTAATCTTGTAACGTGAAATTGATTCGGGGAATCAATTAGGGTTCATCTTGTAATCTTCTTCATCTTCAAGCAATAAACGAGGTATTAGTATTCGGAATCGAATTGATTCCGAATCGATTGCGAAACTTTCTTCTTCTTTTCTGTAATTATGTGCCGGTGTTATCGAAACACCAAAGGATGCAAATCAGAATTCATAGTATCATGTGGATATTTTCCAATCAATAAAGCAATAATTGGCAATTATAGAGGAGAGCAATCATGAAGAAAATTGAAAAGGCACAATTAAGGTGATATTAACAATGAGTCATAGCTGTTACAATCAGCCAAAGGGAATTGGTAAAAGGCAGGACAAGAATCCTCTCAAAACAATTACATAGACACATAATCAGCAGTTATTGAGCAGTTTTAGAATTATATAATCAGAGAGCAAAAGGTCAGGGCATATTACAAAATTTCAGTTAGTAATTTAAAAGGTTTTTTTATTAACCCATACTCAGCTATAAAAGGTGTCACACATCAAAAAACGGGACAGGGTGCAGAGAGAAAAAGTAAGCAGAGAAAAAAGCATACTGATATCACCCATATGCACTTAACTAAGCAGAGAGCATAATCCATACACATATATCCAACAAGCAATCATAGATATTGCCTGCATACCTACAAAACTAGCAAAGGGATACACATAGAAACAGAATATCAAAGTATACAGAGTTCTCAGAAGGGTAAAAAAGGGCTCTGTGTCAGACAATTACAAAGTAATGGTCCAAAGGATAAAAGAATAGACCTTCATACAATCATCCTACTACATCCCAATGTCAGCAATCTTAAATAGGTACTATATTACCCTTCTCAAATGTTATTCTGAAATGCTAAATGATTTATAAACGTAGGAATTGAGTCATTATCATAACCCATAATGCTTTTAAAAAACTGTTCAATCTTAATCCTGTAATTCATGGTTTGAAAATCCTTAGGTAAGTTGTTTTGTTTTCCAATGCTACTCATGCCATAAACATTAGGAAAATGTGTTAGTCATTAACATCGGTAAGCCTGGTATTACGAAATAAAAAAACAAAGACCTTTTGCAATATTTTCTCTTCAGCAAGAAAACACATCATCCATTTACGACATACTAAGTCCTTCTTTTATTTAAGCAATCTGTAATATGAAAGGTAAAACACGGCAACATAAAATAAGTAGATCAAAAACAACAACACACAATTAAGAACTTTGAGTTCAATTCACAAATCGACATAAAAAACATCTTGCATTGAAGGGATATGGTACTTTACCTGTCCTTGGCGTCGCGGTGGTGAACCACCGAGGATGACAAAGGATGGTGGACTCGAGGCTTTGCCATCGCTGTATCACCCTAACCATCCCAGTTCAAATCGTGGATGAACCCTCTTTGTCGCCTCCCTAAGTCGACGGTGCCGCTAGACTGAAAGAAGAAGGAAATGTGAAGAGGATGGAGGAAAGGAGAAGACGACATTGCACCATTATGTAAGCTCACTAGTTGGCACGAATCTTGGTCGTCGTCGCTGGAGAAGAACCCGCCACCGAGAGAAGAAAACCGCGTGAAGAGGAGATGGTACAGCGTCTCACCACCATCGGCTCCGTCTCACCACCACCGTGAACCAGAGGCCACCAGTTTGAGGTCGTCGGCAACCTGGGGCATTACCGCCGCTGGAGTGAAAGAAGAAGATAATGGAGGAAGTAAATGGACTTAGGGATTTTGGAATCCCCTTTTGGGATTTTGGGTTCTAAGAACCCGTATGCCATCCCTGTCCTTTTTTTGTTACTTTTACTTTTGATCTTTATTTATGTTTTATTATATTACTTATTTTTATAATATTTTGTTATGCATGATACCAAATAATTCTTATCACTAATGGTTAATTAAATTGCTACCAATTATTAAATTAGGATTGAGGATTTATAAACTTCCATTGTACTACTTATTCAAATTTACTAATAAAAAAACAATTCGAAACTATGTTATAATGTAATTTCATGTATGAAAATTTTTCCTAACCATTTTATCACCAAATAAATTATGAATTTTTTATAGTAAGGTTATGATTCGAGTCGTCTCTAACTTCTCTGAAAATGGGAAGAAGGTCTACGACCAATATCATATCTAAGCTAGTAATTTCCTGTATAGAAAATAATTCTCAAACCTATTTTATTACTTAATTCTATAATTATAAAAAGAGAATAATGTATCTCCTTATATAAGGAGATAACTTATCTCCTCTAACCAATAAAAATGTGACATGTGTGTTATTTTGTTTATTTTTAAAAATATTTTTATAGAAAATGGTGAAACATGACACATGTCATGATTTCACTGGCAGGAGTAGATAACTTATCTCCTTATATAAGGAGATACTTCATTCCCTTATAAAAATAACCCAACATTATATTATTAAACAAGTTAAATATGAAATTTTTATATAATAAAGTTATGGTTCGAGTTGTCTCTAACTTCTCCGAAAATGGGAAGAAGGTCTACGATCAACACCGTCTCTAAACTATTAACTCCATATATATATATATATATATATATATATATATGGAGTTAATAGTTTAGAGACGGTGTTGATCGTAGACCTTCTTCCCATTTTCGGAGAAGTTAGAGACAACTCGAACCATAACTTTATTATATAAAAATTTCATATTTAACTTGTTTAATAATATAATGTTGGGTTATTTTTATAAGGGAATGAAGTATCTCCTTATATAAGGAGATAAGTTATCTACTCCTGCCAGTGAAATCATGACATGTGTCATGTTTCACCATTTTCTATAAAAATATTTTTAAAAATAAACAAAATAACACACATGTCACATTTTTATTGGTTAGAGGAGATAAGTTATCTCCTTATATAAGGAGATACATTATTCTCTTTTTATAATTATAGAATTAAGTAATAAAATAGGTTTGAGAATTATTTTCTATACAGGAAATTACTAGCTTAGATATGATATTGGTCGTAGACCTTCTTCCCATTTTCAGAGAAGTTAGAGACGACTCGAATCATAACCTTACTATAAAAAATTCATAATTTATTTGGTGATAAAATGGTTAGGAAAAATTTTCATACATGAAATTACATTATAACATAGTTTCGAATTGTTTTTTTATTAGTAAATTTGAATAAGTAGTACAATGGAAGTTTATAAATCCTCAATCCTAATTTAATAATTGGTAGCAATTTAATTAACCATTAGTGATAAGAATTATTTGGTATCATGCATAACAAAATATTATAAAAATAAGTAATATAATAAAACATAAATAAAGATCAAAAGTAAAAGTAACAAAAAAAGGACAGGGATGGCATACGGGTTCTTAGAACCCAAAATCCCAAAAGGGGATTCCAAAATCCCTAAGTCCATTTACTTCCTCCATTATCTTCTTCTTTCACTCCAGCGGCGGTAATGCCCCAGGTTGCCGACGACCTCAAACTGGTGGCCTCTGGTTCACGGTGGTGGTGAGACGGAGCCGATGGTGGTGAGACGCTGTACCATCTCCTCTTCACGCGGTTTTCTTCTCTCGGTGGCGGGTTCTTCTCCAGCGACGACGACCAAGATTCGTGCCAACTAGTGAGCTTACATAATGGTGCAATGTCGTCTTCTCCTTTCCTCCATCCTCTTCACATTTCCTTCTTCTTTCAGTCTAGCGGCACCGTCGACTTAGGGAGGCGACAAAGAGGGTTCATCCACGATTTGAACTGGGATGGTTAGGGTGATACAGCGATGGCAAAGCCTCGAGTCCACCATCCTTTGTCATCCTCGGTGGTTCACCACCGCGACGCCAAGGACAGGTAAAGTACCATATCCCTTCAATGCAAGATGTTTTTTATGTCGATTTGTGAATTGAACTCAAAGTTCTTAATTGTGTGTTGTTGTTTTTGATCTACTTATTTTATGTTGCCGTGTTTTACCTTTCATATTACAGATTGCTTAAATAAAAGAAGGACTTAGTATGTCGTTAAATTCTATATGTATAAATAATGAGAAACTATTTTACCAAATAAATGTTATGGGATTTTTTATAGTGAGGGAATGGTTCGAGTCGTCTCTAACTCCCCTGGAAATGAGGAGAATGTCTACGACCAACACCGTTTCTAAATTGTTAGTCTCATTGAAACAATTATATATTAATCAATTTAATAAATCAATATTTCTAAACCTATCAGTATTTTCCAAATCACTAACAATCAACTGAAGTAGCTAAACAGTTTTCGAACTATAACTATGTAGTCTTGAATTCCCTATTGCACCTAGGGATACGTAGGAGCAAGATAACCTCTTGTCAGATGCAAATGTAAAAATAAAAATATTTTGTTTACTAATTGAATTTTGAATGAATAATTTTTTAGGGTATAAAAATATATGTGATTAGCGAGGGTACTGTTTTAATAAGGGCGGACGAGATGCTAATACCTTCCCCGATCCATAATTGACTCCCGAGTTCAGAATCTCTATTCAAAGACCATTTTATCCAAATTGGCCATAAACAAAGAGTTTTCTATGTTTTAACCGCAAAAAACGAAGTGGCGGCTCCAAATCCATCGGATGAGGTAGAAATCGAGTTCGCCCCTTCCTAAGTCGTAGGGCCGGTCTTTGTTGAAAGTGTTTTTGGTGTTGTTGAGAGTTTTTCCCCTCAACAAATCGTCCTAACAGTGCCAATTTTTTGAAATTTTAATACTCTCATTTTTGGTATGTTCTTTTTATTTGAATTAGTAAGTGAACTCGGTTTTATTCTTTGTTCTCCATCTCGGCTTTGTTAGAATAAATTTCAACGCTAGTATAATGGTTTCAAGAATATTCTAGTTACAACTTTCGTCTTTAATAATCAAGTAAATTAGTCATTCCTTATTTGCCTCATCTCAACTTTGTTAGAATAAATTCTAACGCCGGTACAATGGTATCGAAGCAATTACCTATTACATAATTATTAAGTACATTTGAATACCATCTCGGTTTTGTGGAATAAATTCCAACACCGGTTTAATGGTATTCTAATGCACAAAAGTGATGAATAGTTAGTTGTTAGAAACAAATAAATAAATAAATAACAAATGAATAATAAATTTAAGTGACATTTATTTATTTACTCCCTTTCGGGTTCATTTTATTAACAAACCAGACTTCTTCCTTAAGGAAGGTTGATATTAAAGAATAAATAAATTGCGGAAAATAAATATCAATAAATAAAAGTTAGTAAGTTAGTTTCATCACTTTTGTATATTTAAATGTGTTTTCAACAAATAAGTTTATTTATAACACTTTACTATTTTACAATTTACATTTCTTTCAAGATTCAATTGTAGTATAGTATAGGGTTATGTCGAACCACAAGGAATTGCCTAATAGAATGAATCTCATAAATATGTCAATGCACAAATAATGAGTTTAAACATATTTTGGTTGGTTTTGTTGAATTGAATATAAAAAATTAACAATAAACATAAAACTAAATATTAACAAATTCTTGAGGAGACAAGATCATCTTGAATAAGGAAAATATACTTCTCAACTTCTTGTGAGTTTAAACTACTTAGACAAATTCTTATGTTTTACTTTGATTAACTCCAAACACCAAGTTCTAAAATCCTCCTTTTAGTGTATGTCCTAAAATGGTAGAATGATAATCACCTATATTTATTACTAAACAATATTATGTCCACAAGAGACAAGGTTGTCATACCCTAATCTTGACTACTCTAATATTGAAGTAGTAATAAATATAAGATCTTAAGAAAAGTATGCCTAACTTGGCAAAATAAACTAAGTAGTACAACTACTTCTTAGTTTATTTGTTAAGTGTTTGAGACAAGTAATTTTTATGACTTGAAATCATTTTTAGGTGATCAATCTAAAAAGAGCATTAAGTACTTCTCAAACAAATAAAATTAACCAAAGCACCAACTAGAATGATTAAAATTCAAACTTTTCTAGCATATAAGAAGAAGTAGAAATACATAACCATATTAAAAAGAAATTGTTAAGAGCATGAGTCATCCATCCAATGATTGGATGCTTTGAGTTCTAAATGAGATTACAAAATTGATTTTTGCCTCTCATTTGCCTTCTCCTTTTTCTCCTCTTGAATTCTAAACTAAAATTACAAACTTACTTGAAATAAAGCTCCTAAAAACTAAGAACAAGAAGAAGAACTTCAGAGAATTTCTATGTGAGAGATATGTGTCAAATATATTGTATATTGATTCTCTTTGTTCGAATGAAATGCCTCCTATTTATAGAAATTCTTCTGGACCGCTATGCTGCTTGGTTGAACCGCTAAGCAGCTGCCCAAATCCTTCAGCATGGGTTTGATCCCTTGATCAAGTAGCTTTGTCAACTCCTTATGCTTGACTCATCAAAGCTAGTTGTGGGCTATGACACCAGCTATTGTGAGCTACTGTGAAAAATCTATGGTGGGCTACTTGAGGTGAGGTCATTGGTGACTTCATGGTTTGCTTGTTGACAAAGTCAAGTATGGGTGCATACTGCTTAGCACACCTGTTTCACCGCTAAGCTACTTGTTCAGCAGCTTTGACCGTGCTGACTGGGACGTTGCCTGGTGCTTGCTGATCTGGTCAGGAGTCTGGTTCTCCGCTAAGCTTCTTGGTTGGACCGCTACACTGCTTGTTCAATAGCTTGGGCTTGTGCCAAGCTCGTGTCTGACCGTGTCAAGCTTGACTTCTGATTGTGTCAAGCTTGACTTCTGACTGTGTCAAGCTTGACTTCTGACTGTGTCAGGCCTAGTCTGGTGCTAGGCTGAGCGGTTAAGCAGGTCCACTCAGCTGCTTGCTTGAGCACCTTGGTCCAGGTTAGGCTGGTGGCCAGGTCAAGCTGGTGTCCAAGTCAGCTTAGCGTGGCTTGGTCCACGCTTAACTGCTTGGTTGAGCACCTTGGTTTTTGACTTCTTTTTCTTTTTGACCATGAGTCTCTTTTCTCTTCTTTTCTTCTTTCTAATTCCTACAAAATACATAAAAAAGAAATACAAACACAAATATAGTAGATAGTGATATTTTATACAAAAAATATTGTTTTAAGTTAGTTTTTCTCAATTATGCATAAGATAAGTCTCATAAAAGTGTATTAAATTTAGGTATGTTTGGCACTTATCAGTCTTCCAGCCGAAAATCAGGTCGCGACAAATACAAATAATCAAACAAGTTTGAGGTATAAATTAGTTCATCTAATTACTACGGTGTTAATACATTTTCAATCAATAATCCACTATTGAGTTTATATTTCTAGTTCAATGACCATATTTTCCAAAATTAGGTATAAAAATCATTTTCTTTGTTTTGTCTGTAAAACAAGTAATGGTAACCACATATCTTTTGGAGGACGATGGTACCATCCCAATTTCCTTTCTTTCTTTTCTTTAGTCGTGTAAGGAGTACTTTTCCAAAAATTTGGGAGCAACAATGAGAAACAAAATGAAGATCAAATGGAGTTATTTTTGTTTAGACCAAACAATTGAGTTTCCACACTCTATTGATACATATATGGTGTTCTAAAACTTCTAAAAAAATATATTAACATATGAATAGCAGGATATATCCTTCAACCTTTTTGTTTGTTTGATGCTTCTAGAAATCAAATAGTTGACATTGTTAAGTGCCAAATTGATTTTATAATTAATACTATTTTTATGCCAATTTAACTACTTAATCAACTCAAATAGATAAAATTGCACTCTTTGGATGAACTTGAGTTGGCTTGGTAATTTTTTGTGATTGGCTTTTTGATAGGCTTTTGGAGCATATCTACTTCTCCTTTATGATTCATAGTCACTTGAATCAAAACCATGTCGCCTCTCATTTTGAAACCTCAATTGCTCTATTTGCCTTTGGAGAGTTTGGAGTTGGGTGTTCATCGTCTGAAAGATTAAGGTCATGTTTTTTGTCCTTGGAGACTTGGTTGGACTTCTATCTGGATTGGACATTATGTTGGACTTTCAAGCAAGAAGTGACTCTGATACCACTTGATGCAAACCTCTCGGGGATGGTTTACTTTCTTTACCGATCATTCTTGCCTGAAAATTAATTTGTCTCGTGGAATAAAACTTTTATATGAATTTTCACGTTTTGTTATGATTATAGGTGAAATGTTTATGGAATTAGTGTTTGGATAAAAGGAAATGGATCAGAATGAAGGGGGAAGGCGCCACAAGAAAAGTAGCTTGATAAGCCAAGGAGGTTCGCCACAAGGAAGGATCCTTGATAAGAACAAAGTTAAGGCACCACACCAATGGTGATAAGCTTATGAATGCCACAAGGATAGATCCTTGATAAGTTCTAAGTATAGGAGCAATGCTCAACTAAAGAGGAATTAATCCAAACTAAATTCTACTTGTTATTTCATGGGAAATGACTTGTTACATATAATTTTGTGGCTGCCTACACGGTTCCACAAAAATTGCACAAAATAAACATAATTTAATGACCCAATTAAGACAATAAAAACCAACTAATGGTTGATTGTAATCTACCCCGATCCCACACGAAATTCCCTTACAAAATGTGATTATTTTAATTTCAAAAACTACCTATAGAAGGAAACAAATAAAACATTCTTAACTACAATCATAACTCTCCTGGATTTAAACTTGAATGGTTTGATGATGAGTCATACAGCCAAGGATGTCCATGTTCAATGTATTTCCTCAAAAAGGAAACAAAATCCCACTCTTAACTTCATGTAGTCATGTAAGGAAATTGTTTAACACAATCATAACTCCTTTGGCATATAAGGTAACTTCTCATGCGCCCCTTAATGTTAATTGTGCATGTCATAAGTGTTGTGATTCGAATTCAAATGTTTCCCTCCAATGAGGCAACAATTGAACATGCATATACCAATAAGGAAAGTCTTTAATTGGTGAATTAACTCTTGATTTTATATGCCTTGGCCAGGGGATTACTTGACTGAAATGATGGCAGTGTATCTTTGCAAATCTGATTTGAAATGATGGAGATTCACACACTTACTTGGATGAGCCTTGATGACTTGTGTTTCTTGAATGAGCCTTGTCTTGAATACCTTGAATTACATGCCCAACCCTCATATTACATGATTTAAATAAAATAATAAACAATATTTTAAAATACTCCTAAGATTAAAATAAATCCTAAGGCTACCCGTGAGAATAAAATCTCAATTTATTAAAATAATAACTAAAAACTATCATAGTTTCCTTTCAAGAATGTCAACTTCAAGTGGCTCGCCTACTTGTAAGATTGTCCTCCATAAATCATAGGTTGCCCCATTGGTTTACATCGCTTTCTATGTTCTTCCAAGAGAACTTGGAATCCTTGATGAAAAATTTATTGATTAAAATCGTCTAAAACTTTATTATGTGTTTCGCTTAATAAATGTCTTATATGCTTCAAAATATGTATGTGTTGAATTCATTATATTCCTATTACAACTCATGATCTAGCATGATAAATTCTATATGTATATGTGTTTGATTATAAATTGATTGATATATGTTAGAAATCTTTGCATGCATTTAAAACCCAAAAATCTTTTGTTTCTATAAATCTGATGTCAATTAATCGATTAACCATTATTCTTAATCAATTAAAATGAATTCCAGTAGCCAACATTTTATTTTTCACGAAATTTAATCGATTAATGTTCTACTTTAATCGATTACCTGAGCTCATTTCTTTGAAAATATAGAATTTCAACTATGATTAATCGATTAACGACACTAGATAAATTAGAATCAGTAGCGTTTTTGCCATTTTTTCAAACCCTTTCTTCCCCTTTTCTCTCTATATCTCATAAGCAACATCAAAATTCATTTTCTTAGCTTAGAAGAAGAATTAAACCTCACATATACCCATATTGCACCTCAATTCATCCCATCTTTCTCTCATATCCTCCAAGAAACCCCATTCCCAATTCCAAACCATAAGCTTAGGTTCCCTACCTTATCCTTCTTCTCCTCTCACACACTCATGGTTTTCACTTCAAAATGGAAAAAGGGCGTTCGAATAAGTTCAAGGCAACTGCTCAACGCATTCGTAAGCCTCCTACTACTTCATCTTCAAATCCAAGTGTGAGGCAAGACCGAGGATATCCCTAATACTCTCTCATTCTTCAGGAGACTCATTTGTCAAATATTCAGGGCAGAAAACCAACCTACATAAGGTATGTTGATGTAACCTGGATGGAAGAACAAGATATTGAGTTTCTATAAGGTATGCAAGCTTAGAGAGTTGTGATGTTTATGGAATTAACGGGAAATACATACCCCGCGTTAATTAGAGATTTTTATGCCAACTTTCGATATAAGGATGACAACTATTGATCTATGATTTCTGGAAATTTATTTGAGATGGATAGTGATATTTTTATGAATGTGGGTGGCTTATCCACTAATGGTGCTAGCCTAGGTGATTGTGAATGGCTTAAGGATTTTGATGCTGCTAAGGTTTACAAATCATGTTTGAGAGGTCCCCATCTGTATATCCAAGGAGAACTAACAAAAATTGCTTGACTATCTCATTGCTTACATTTTGATTCAGAGGAACACAAATCACGCAAAACCTACTGTGAATGATTTGAAATTCATGTATGTTGTTAAGGAAAATATTATGATTGATTGGCCTGAAGAGATCCTGAAGGTCATGTATAATGTCTCTACCTCGCAATCTAAGTTGTTGCCCTATAATATATTTATCTCGAGGGTCATTGATTATCTGCACATTGACGACTCTGACTCCTTCATTGCAAAGACTTCCGATAAAGATCACCTTGTTGGTGAAAGCTTAATCCACCCAATGGGTATCTACAAGTATGGAAGTACTTGGAAATATGTTGAAAGAGTGAGAGTATCCTCTTCGGTGTTTTTTCTTTATTTGGTTAAGTAAGTGAACTCGGTTTTATTCTTTGTTCGTCATCTCGGCTTTGTTGAAATAAATTCCAACGCCGGTATAATGGTTTCAAGAATATTCCAGTTACAACTTACTTCTAATAATCATGTGAATAAGTTATTCCTTCTTTGCCCCATCTCGACTTTGTTAGAATAAATTCTAACGCCGGTACAA
>NW_017717196.1:0-22942 GCF_001865875.1 Lupinus angustifolius
TATGCTTAACTTGGCAAATAAACTAAGTAGTACAACTACTTCTTAGTTTATTTGTTAAGTGTTTGAGACAAGTAATTTTTATGACTTGAAATCATTTTTAGGTGATCAATCTAAAAAGAGCATTAAGTACTTCTCAAACAAATAAAATTAACCAAAGCACCAACTAGAATGATTAAAATTCAAACTTTTCTAGCATATAAGAAGAAGTAGAAATACATAACCATATTAAAAAGAAATTGTTAAGAGCATGAGTCATCCATCCAATGATTGGATGCTTTGAGTTCTAAATGAGATTACAAAATTGATTTTTGCCTCTCATTTGCCTTCTCCTTTTTCTCCTCTTGAATTCTAAACTAAAATTACAAACTTACTTGAAATAAAGCTTCCTAAGAACTTAAGAACAAGAAGAAAGAACTTCAGAGAATTTCTATGTGAGAGATATGTGTCAAATATATTGTATATTGATTCTCTTTGTTCGAATGAAATGCCTCCTATTTATAGAAATTCTTCTGGACCGCTATGCTGCTTGGTTGAACCGCTAAGCAGCTGCCCAAATCCTTCAGCATGGGTTTGATCCCTTGATCAAGTAGCTTTGTCAACTCCTTATGCTTGACTCATCAAAGCTAGTTGTGGGCTATGACACCAGCTATTGTGAGCTACTGTGAAAAATCTATGGTGGGCTACTTGAGGTGAGGTCATTGGTGACTTCATGGTTTGCTTGTTGACAAAGTCAAGTATGGGTGCATACTGCTTAGCACACCTGTTTCACCGCTAAGCTACTTGTTCAGCAGCTTTGACCGTGCTGACTGGGACGTTGCCTGGTGCTTGCTGATCTGGTCAGGAGTCTGGTTCTCCGCTAAGCTTCTTGGTTGGACCGCTACACTGCTTGTTCAATAGCTTGGGCTTGTGCCAAGCTCGTGTCTGACCGTGTCAAGCTTGACTTCTGATTGTGTCAAGCTTGACTTCTGACTGTGTCAAGCTTGACTTCTGACTGTGTCAGGCCTAGTCTGGTGCTAGGCTGAGCGGTTAAGCAGGTCCACTCAGCTGCTTGCTTGAGCACCTTGGTCCAGGTTAGGCTGGTGGCCAGGTCAAGCTGGTGTCCAAGTCAGCTTAGCGTGGCTTGGTCCACGCTTAACTGCTTGGTTGAGCACCTTGGTTTTTGACTTCTTTTTCTTTTTGACCATGAGTCTCTTTTCTCTTCTTTTCTTCTTTCTAATTCCTACAAAATACATAAAAAAGAAATACAAACACAAATATAGTAGATAGTGATATTTTATACAAAAAATATTGTTTTAAGTTAGTTTTTCTCAATTATGCATAAGATAAGTCTCATAAAAGTGTATTAAATTTAGGTATGTTTGGCACTTATCAGTCTTCCAGCCGAAAATCAGGTCGCGACAAATACAAATAATCAAACAAGTTTGAGGTATAAATTAGTTCATCTAATTACTACGGTGTTAATACATTTTCAATCAATAATCCACTATTGAGTTTATATTTCTAGTTCAATGACCATATTTTCCAAAATTAGGTATAAAAATCATTTTCTTTGTTTTGTCTGTAAAACAAGTAATGGTAACCACATATCTTTTGGAGGACGATGGTACCATCCCAATTTCCTTTCTTTCTTTTCTTTAGTCGTGTAAGGAGTACTTTTCCAAAAATTTGGGAGCAACAATGAGAAACAAAATGAAGATCAAATGGAGTTATTTTTGTTTAGACCAAACAATTGAGTTTCCACACTCTATTGATACATATATGGTGTTCTAAAACTTCTAAAAAAATATATTAACATATGAATAGCAGGATATATCCTTCAACCTTTTTGTTTGTTTGATGCTTCTAGAAATCAAATAGTTGACATTGTTAAGTGCCAAATTGATTTTATAATTAATACTATTTTTATGCCAATTTAACTACTTAATCAACTCAAATAGATAAAATTGCACTCTTTGGATGAACTTGAGTTGGCTTGGTAATTTTTTGTGATTGGCTTTTTGATAGGCTTTTGGAGCATATCTACTTCTCCTTTATGATTCATAGTCACTTGAATCAAAACCATGTCGCCTCTCATTTTGAATCCTCAATTGCTCTATTTGCCTTTGGAGAGTTTGGAGTTGGGTGTTCATCGTCTGAAAGATTAAGGTCATGTTTTTTGTCCTTGGAGACTTGGTTGGACTTCTATCTGGATTGGACATTATGTTGGACTTTCAAGCAAGAAGTGACTCTGATACCACTTGATGCAAACCTCTCGGGGATGGTTTACTTTCTTTACCGATCATTCTTGCCTGAAAATTAATTTGTCTCGTGGAATAAAACTTTTATATGAATTTTCACGTTTTGTTATGATTATAGGTGAAATGTTTATGGAATTAGTGTTTGGATAAAAGGAAATGGATCAGAATGAAGGGGGAAGGCGCCACAAGAAAAGTAGCTTGATAAGCCAAGGAGGTTCGCCACAAGGAAGGATCCTTGATAAGAACAAAGTTAAGGCACCACACCAATGGTGATAAGCTTATGAATGCCACAAGGATAGATCCTTGATAAGTTCTAAGTATAGGAGCAATGCTCAACTAAAGAGGAATTAATCCAAACTAAATTCTACTTGTTATTTCATGGGAAATGACTTGTTACATATAATTTTGTGGCTGCCTACACGGTTCCACAAAAATTGCACAAAATAAACATAATTTAATGACCCAATTAAGACAATAAAAACCAACTAATGGTTGATTGTAATCTACCCCGATCCCACACGAAATTCCCTTACAAAATGTGATTATTTTAATTTCAAAAACTACCTATAGAAGGAAACAAATAAAACATTCTTAACTACAATCATAACTCTCCTGGATTTAAACTTGAATGGTTTGATGATGAGTCATACAGCCAAGGATGTCCATGTTCAATGTATTTCCTCAAAAAGGAAACAAAATCCCACTCTTAACTTCATGTAGTCATGTAAGGAAATTGTTTAACACAATCATAACTCCTTTGGCATATAAGGTAACTTCTCATGCGCCCCTTAATGTTAATTGTGCATGTCATAAGTGTTGTGATTCGAATTCAAATGTTTCCCTCCAATGAGGCAACAATTGAACATGCATATACCAATAAGGAAAGTCTTTAATTGGTGAATTAACTCTTGATTTTATATGCCTTGGCCAGGGGATTACTTGACTGAAATGATGGCAGTGTATCTTTGCAAATCTGATTTGAAATGATGGAGATTCACACACTTACTTGGATGAGCCTTGATGACTTGTGTTTCTTGAATGAGCCTTGTCTTGAATACCTTGAATTACATGCCCAACCCTCATATTACATGATTTAAATAAAATAATAAACAATATTTTAAAATACTCCTAAGATTAAAATAAATCCTAAGGCTACCCGTGAGAATAAAATCTCAATTTATTAAAATAATAACTAAAAACTATCATAGTTTCCTTTCAAGAATGTCAACTTCAAGTGGCTCGCCTACTTGTAAGATTGTCCTCCATAAATCATAGGTTGCCCCATTGGTTTACATCGCTTTCTATGTTCTTCCAAGAGAACTTGGAATCCTTGATGAAAAATTTATTGATTAAAATCGTCTAAAACTTTATTATGTGTTTCGCTTAATAAATGTCTTATATGCTTCAAAATATGTATGTGTTGAATTCATTATATTCCTATTACAACTCATGATCTAGCATGATAAATTCTATATGTATATGTGTTTGATTATAAATTGATTGATATATGTTAGAAATCTTTGCATGCATTTAAAACCCAAAAATCTTTTGTTTCTATAAATCTGATGTCAATTAATCGATTAACCATTATTCTTAATCAATTAAAATGAATTCCAGTAGCCAACATTTTATTTTTCACGAAATTTAATCGATTAATGTTCTACTTTAATCGATTACCTGAGCTCATTTCTTTGAAAATATAGAATTTCAACTATGATTAATCGATTAACGACACTAGATAAATTAGAATCAGTAGCGTTTTTGCCATTTTTTCAAACCCTTTCTTCCCCTTTTCTCTCTATATCTCATAAGCAACATCAAAATTCATTTTCTTAGCTTAGAAGAAGAATTAAACCTCACATATACCCATATTGCACCTCAATTCATCCCATCTTTCTCTCATATCCTCCAAGAAACCCCATTCCCAATTCCAAACCATAAGCTTAGGTTCCCTACCTTATCCTTCTTCTCCTCTCACACACTCATGGTTTTCACTTCAAAATGGAAAAAGGGCGTTCGAATAAGTTCAAGGCAACTGCTCAACGCATTCGTAAGCCTCCTACTACTTCATCTTCAAATCCAAGTGTGAGGCAAGACCGAGGATATCCCTAATACTCTCTCATTCTTCAGGAGACTCATTTGTCAAATATTCAGGGCAGAAAACCAACCTACATAAGGTATGTTGATGTAACCTGGATGGAAGAACAAGATATTGAGTTTCTATAAGGTATGCAAGCTTAGAGAGTTGTGATGTTTATGGAATTAACGGGAAATACATACCCCGCGTTAATTAGAGATTTTTATGCCAACTTTCGATATAAGGATGACAACTATTGATCTATGATTTCTGGAAATTTATTTGAGATGGATAGTGATATTTTTATGAATGTGGGTGGCTTATCCACTAATGGTGCTAGCCTAGGTGATTGTGAATGGCTTAAGGATTTTGATGCTGCTAAGGTTTACAAATCATGTTTGAGAGGTCCCCATCTGTATATCCAAGGAGAACTAACAAAAATTGCTTGACTATCTCATTGCTTACATTTTGATTCAGAGGAACACAAATCACGCAAAACCTACTGTGAATGATTTGAAATTCATGTATGTTGTTAAGGAAAATATTATGTTTGATTGGCCTGAAGAGATCCTGAAGGTCATGTATAATGTCTCTACCTCGCAATCTAAGTTGTTGCCCTATAATATATTTATCTCGAGGGTCATTGATTATCTGCACATTGACGACTCTGACTCCTTCATTGCAAAGACTTCCGATAAAGATCACCTTGTTGGTGAAAGCTTAATCCACCCAATGGGTATCTACAAGTATGGAAGTACTTGGAAATATGTTGAAAGAGTGAGAGTATCCTCTTCGGTGTTTTTTCTTTATTTGGTTAAGTAAGTGAACTCGGTTTTATTCTTTGTTCGTCATCTCGGCTTTGTTGAAATAAATTCCAACGCCGGTATAATGGTTTCAAGAATATTCCAGTTACAACTTACTTCTAATAATCATGTGAATAAGTTATTCCTTCTTTGCCCCATCTCGACTTTGTTAGAATAAATTCTAACGCCGGTACAATGGTATCGAAGAAATAAATTCCAACGCCGGTATAATGGTTTCAAGAATATTCCAGTTACAACTTACTTCTAATAATCATGTGAATAAGTTATTCCTTCTTTGCCTCATCTAGGCTTTGTTAGAATAAATTCTAACGTCGATACAATAGTATCGAAGCAATCCCCTATTACTTAATTATTAAGTACCTTTACTCCCTTTCGGGTTCCTTTTATTAACAAACCAAACTTCTTCCTTAATGAAGGTTGGTATTAAAGAATGAATAAATTGCGGAATGTAAATAACGATAAATAAAAGTTAGTTAGTTAGCTTCATCACTTTTGTATATTAAAAGATGTTTCAACAAATAAATTTATTGATAACACTTTAATGTTTTACAATTTACACCTCTTTCAAGATTCAATTGTAGTATAGTATAGGTTATGTTGTATCACAAGGAATTGCCTAATAGAATGAATCATATGAATATGTCAATGCACAAATAATGAGTGAACATATTTTGGTTGTTTTTTATTTGATTTGATATGCACATAAACACTTATTTTGGCTGGAATGTAGGGAAGGTTTTCCTAGGCGATTACTATGGTCAAACCAAGGTAGGGGTTCTAGGAATTCAAGAAGGTAGCATCAAAGGTCTTGTAATTGGAAATGTGTATATAATATACATTGGTTTCAGTTTTAGTGAAGAAAATCTACTGAGATCAGAAGGGGGGACTGGATGTAGTTTTGTAGTGGACCGCAAAACGAACTAGTATAAAAACCTTGTTGTAGGCTATTTCTTACCCTTATCTCTTTACTTTTTCAAGTTGTTTTAATTGCCTATTTTAGCTGATAATTTGAATATTGTGATTCTGCCACATAATGATTAATTTTGTTCAAATATATCTACTGTATAATTTCTGTATAATCGGTGTGTGGAGGAAGAACCACACCTAATGCAACATCTAAGCTGAGCACAAGAATTACAAGAATTAGAAGTTTAGCCTTTGTAACTCATAAGCACAACTAATTGTGCTAAGTATAGTGGGTGGTGCATCCAGCGTGAGTAGTTGTGTCTAGCGCATGTTGGTGCATCAAAAGGTCGTGCCTATCCAGCTAGAAGCTCACGCACTACGCATAGGTGGTGCATTGAGCACCGAAGCCAGCATTTGAACAATATTTTAAGACTTTCAGCTCGAGCCAAAATACACACTTTAAAATATTGATTTGTAATACTTCTTCTCTGAGTTTTTAGAGAAGTTGGCTCATCTTAGTCATGGGATCAAGGTGTAAATATTAGAGGTGTCAACCTATGCTCATTTGTGTGTGGTTTCACCACCCCATAAGTTATGTTTTATCTCCATCTTACTTACACCTTGTGAACATGAATAACTAAAACCCTTGTTGGGATTGAATGTAACATAAGTTTGATGTATGAATATTGATTCATCTATTAATACATGAAGTTTTGATTATCTTTGAGTTCTTGTATTTGTTTAATGCATGGTTTAAGTTTGATCATCTTATTACATGATTATTGAATATATTGCTTAGTCACTTACCTGTCATCTCATGCATGTTACTTTGTTAGTATCTAGACATAGAACTAATCTTATAATCTTATAACTCCCAAACTATATGGCATAGATTACTAGACATAGAAGTATGCTTGATGGTTCATATAGCTTAATTTTGTTAATCTAGACTACTAGACATAGAGGTTGGTCAATAAAGTGTTAGTATAGAATAAGATATTGACGACTAATACAATTAAGGTGTTTTATTTAACTCAACTTTGCATGTATGGACTACTAGACATAAAGGCATGTTATGCACATTATATTTCTTAATCTTATGAGTAAAGTTGCTAGACATAGAGCTTTGTCGCATAAGCTGCTAAATTGACTAAGACATTAGCTTGTAGTAATTTTGAGGCCATTGCTTGGAATAATCATTACTAAATAAATTAAATTTAATAATCGGGTGTGTACGAATAGTAAGTGTGAAGTTGAATCCTAGCTCCTTTTATCGTCATATTACAATCTTGCATTATATTTGTTCATCAAACAAACAACCCTATAACCAGTAACTTAAAATTATATTTTTTAGTTGAAAGGCTAGTATCTAGCAAGTCCTTGTAGAATCGATAACCTCATACTCTATATTTATTTGCACACTGCTTGGTAATTTCTATACCAATTTGTCGGTTAGAAAAATGGTGTCATTGTCATGGACTTGCGTTTAGATACTTAACATTGCAGTAAAAAAGTTGTTTTTTTAATTTTCTATTTAATTTTATGTTCTTGCCTTTGTTGTTTTATTCTCTCCAAGCAATTAATTTGCACTAGTAGTTTTGTTTGAGTTATTTATGCAGAACAAAGGTTCGTAGTGCACCATGGAGTATATGATGTTAGGACATCAATGATGTACTTCTGGGTCAAAATAAGATGCTTTCTCAACAACCATACTTATTCATCAAATAAATGGTTAGTCTTCCTCAACAACTTATCAACTCTTCTATTGACTGACAAATGAAGAGGTGTAATGTGTACTATGGTGATCATCCAACTTATTGTTTACCTCCTTAAGCAGAGGAGGTACAATACATGGGCATTCAACAAAGACAAGACAAACATGGTTACTATCAAAACAACAATTGAGGGTTTAACCAAACATATGATCAACCATGGAGGCAAGATGCATGGTTACCTAGCCTACAACCACATTACCAACCATCATATGAGCACACAAGCCAACATTGGAAGATACTCTGAATGAGACACAACGTGATAAAAATTATAAGTATGGTTATTTAAATTTTATCTTACAATAATACCAATTTGCAAATAAATTGTTAATTTATTTTATGTTACAGCTAGATCAAGAAGTGGCAAATTTTTGTATAAGTACATATTATTTAATTTAAAACTATTTATAACTTTATGATATATTAGGGGTATATCAATCTGATTTTTGTTGCTAGTGTCAAATTGTACTAAAATAAAAGTCTGCATCGGAAGGCAAGATACAAATCCAAAATGGTCATGAGGTACTTGGTAAGATGTTAAATATTCTTTAGTACTTTGGCGTATTCGGGCGCAAGATTTGGGATATGCAAAAGGGACTACTTACTCCGTCAAAAGTGCACAATAAAAGTCGACTTGGCTAAGATTCAAAAGAAGTGTGAGATGTTGAAGGCCCTTCTCAACAAGGTTAATGTTTTAGAAAGTAACAGTCAAGAAAAGACAACTTAGGGACAATGTGTCGATCTTAACATCAAAGATAGTTACACACTTACTACTTATAGCATCTAAAGGTAAACTCATTGACCAACTTTATTTTACTTGTCCTATTATTTAATTAAACTTGTATTTCTTAATAATAATTATGTTTGAACTAATATTTTATGGTACCAACCCTTATCATTTATATATTGATATATCATTGAAGTGCTTAGTTAGTATCGGTAAAGTGCACAATTTCCCAGATACTATGCTGCAAATATTTTACAACTATGTGAAGGTTGAAATTGACATTACACTATATGGTAATGCATTGTTGCCGATACTTATTGAGGATACACTTGCAGTGGTGGTGCTATAAGTACCTATGTGGCTTGACCAACACACGTTCTTGTTGTAGATCCTACGATATATGACTTTACTGCCCATGGACATTTATGCTTTGGTTTTGATTAGATGTAAATGTATTAGTAACTGATGTATTAACTCGAAATTTTAATCTACATGAATGACTCAATGAAAAAATGTCTCGAGAAACAAAGAAGTTAATGACATCCCCTCTCAAAGAAAAGAGCAATTGGGTGTTCATATATTGTAAAAATCCAAAGTGAAATCCAAACAAATCAAATCTATGAGTGAGCCAATTGCGATCTCACTTAGGAAAGCAATAGAATTTGAGGTCAATGTGCATACAAACTCTCATAACATGAGAATTTATAATCTTCTTAAGATGCATGTACAAGGCATGGGAGAGGATGTTGTATTGTTAATAACTATCTTGGATGATGTCTTCGGTATAACATAGAAGAATCATCTGTATGGATGAAGATACTTTATTTCATTTAATTATTCACTTTTTTACAAGGTGTTATTGTATTGTTGGCAATTAATTAATATATTTATATTATATGTACTTATATGAAAGTTTTAACAAGGGTCAAAAGTTGGTGATGTTTTTACCCCTCAAAGGACATATTTCTTATTGAAGGATAGAAGCCTTGTTAGAAAAAAGATAAAAATAGGACGATCACACTATATTGCTGATATTTTTCTAGAAAATACTGATAAGGAATTATTCATTACAACTTATAATATTATGTGAACATTCTTTTCTAAAACATAATTTATTTTCTATAGAATATAAATTAATTAATATTTTCTAATTCTACTACAAATGCTTTTTAGGCGTTATTGGGTTGTTGTTTGTCATAAATCACATTGAAGAATAAATATATATTTGGATTAATTGATTATTAGTAATGCGTATCCTAGCATGAATGAAATATTTATAAGGTAAATGGATTCATTTGGATTATAACTTGTCTCGAAGCAAATATCCTATTATTTAGATTATAATTATGTACTTACTCTTTTTTAGGGGAATGCAAATTTAGAGATGGCAAATTCGCTCCAAGGCTACTTCAAACATCACCAAATGAATTTATATAAAGGTAAATTTCAAGCAATTGTATTATATAAATTTTATGTAAAGATATTTGCATATGTTCAAAAGTTAATATTATTTTATTTTTAATTGTAGTACCCAAGCCAAAACAGCTCAAATGATTGCGGCTATTGTGTAATGTACTTCATGAAGGACATCATCTAACAATGACAAAAAAATATGGTACAAACTGTGACTATATGAATTCAATAATATTTAACATACTCTAATGATGAGATTGCACAACTTGTGGAAGATTAGGCTAACTATATCGTATGGTATAATTTTGTAGATTAATTAGTATAGATAGACATATATTATAGTGTTGGATTATATAGATTTAGAAATAGACAATGTAGTTAATATTGAACTAATAAATGAGATTAATTATGTGTGTTGTGTTGCCTTAAATTGTTGAATTTGTATTTTATAAATATGTATTTTTTGATGTTGGATGTGTTTGATATATGCACGAACTGATTGACATAAAAATATTGTTATATCAATAGCATTTGTTTTATCCAGCACGGTTGAAATTAGAGATTTGACACATTCAATGATGCTTGCTTGAGAAAGTATTATTAAATATTTCATAATCAATAGTGTCTTTTCAAGCAATGAGTCATCACTTAGTACGATTCAGATAGATAGTATCAAAAAAATTTGTTAAATGTCAATTTTAAACATTATACTTTTGCAATTTTAGTAGAGTGATTACTAATGGCAAATGGAAAGATAAAAGATGACAACGTCTACTCCTTGTCCACATCCAAGGCTTGATTGCTCTAATACTCGTCCGTATACAAACCTTGTTTGTGTCCTATACTTTGCTGTGTCCCCAATGTTTGATTGTTGTCTTATACTTTTTAACAAATTATACATATTGTTCCAACATAGTCTAATTCAAATTTGTACGAATAGAAACAAATAGGAATGCTGAGGTTATTATTGATGCAATGGACCATGGGGTCTGAGTTTTATGCGGAAAACGGATAACAAATAAGTGGTGGCAAACATAGGTTCGACCAGTGGCTTTAGGGATGACAACGAAAACCGAATTCGTGGGTACCCGTTTGAATCCATCTGAATTTAATGGGTTAAACCCGTTGTTACTTGGTTTAGGCTTGAGTTTTACCGAATGTTAATTTTTGAGTTCAAATTTAGTACATGTAATACCTTACTACAAACCCGTCTTGGTTGTTGTAATTAATTCTCCATGTTCACCTATAGTCTATTCATTTCAAAGGCTGCAACATCAAGTTACAAAATTGATCAATGTCTTTCCTTGCAAACTTTCTGTTGCAGCACATGAAATGGTAAAATAGTGTGCTTGAATGACTCCAAGAATGGAAGTCCTGTCCATATCTTGAAAGTTTGATACTCTAATGTTAGTTATAACTTCATAGTTAATTCAAAGAGAAAGTAAAAAAAATGAAAGTATTAGTCATGAGTAATCCTGAAAAGGCCACCAACTTTAGAAAGCTGATTACATTTCTATTAATAACAATGACATGGAAAGTAAAGGTGAATTCATCTTTCGAATCACCTTGCTTAGCATAGAAAGCCTATCTTTAAGACGTTTTCTCCTCCTTTCTATCATCAGTTAAGTGTGTGGAATGTTACAAGTTCTTTTAAACTTTCGGATTCCCTATCGGGTTCGGGTTATCCAAAATCTAACGAGTTTAAGTTATCTAAAACCTAGCGAGTTTGAGGATGATATTGTTAATTTCAACATACTAAATTTGGATTCGGGTATTAAATTTTGGGTTCGGGATTGGATAGGCATAAACCCGATCCAGATATGACTCATTACCATTCCTAAGTTGTCATGGTTGAAGGTATCAGGTGTGGTGGCTCAGGTAACACCTATCTAGTGGCTCATATAGTGGTGCTGGTGATTGGTCATGGAAGTTAAAGTTTTTTTCATGTCATGATGATTTTTCTAAAGGATGAAGAAAAAGGTAAATGGTATAAGAAGAGATAATAAAAAGGGTAACAATGGTGTACATTGATCCCGATCCTAATATTTTATAGATGGTGCTGGATTGAAATTTGGTCCTTAGTTTTATAAAATCTAATTATTTGTAAATTTTACTCCATTTAAAAATAATAGCAATTTATATTTATATATTTAAAATGTCAAGGATATTTTTGCAATGTTTATCAAAATTGACTTTCCAAAGTAGTATGATACAGTCAAACAAAGCTCCAAATATATAAATATGAGGATTTCTATATATTTATTATCACAAAATAATCAAACAAGGTAACTTAAAAAGAATAAGTAAAAAATTCTGAAGCTCTATTAATAATGGGCTCCATGAACTTCAACTGCACATGCAGGGCCAGGCCTAGTGTAGATTGGTGCATAACATCGTTGAAACTTAAAACAAAGTTGAAACTATGCTTCAACTAAGGTTCATGTTATGTAGAGGTGTCAAAACGGGCAACTTAGACGGGTTTGGGCTCCCCTGATAAGTGTCAAACATACCTAAATTTCATACACTTTTATGATACTTATCTTAAGCATAATTCAGAAAAATCACCTGAAAACAATACTTTTTGTATAAAATATCACAATCTAGTATATTTGTGTTTGTATTTATTTTTTATGTATTTTATAGGAATTAGAAAGAAGAAAAGAAGAAAAAAAAAGACTCATGGTCAAAAAGAAAAAGAAGTCAAAAACCAAGGTGCCCAACCAGGCAGCTAAGCGAGGACCAAGCCACGCTAAGCTGACTTGGACACCAGCTTGACCTGGCCACCAGCCTGACCTGGACCAAACTGCTCAACCAAGCAGCTGACGGAGCTGCTTGGCCGCTCAGCCTAGGACTAGACTAGTTCTGGCACGGTCAGAATTCAGCTTGTCACGGTCAGACACAAGCTTGGCACATGCCCAAGCTACTGAACAAGCAGCTTAGCAGTCCAACCAAGCAGCTCAGCGAAGAACCAGAATTTTGACCAGATCAGCAAGCACCAGGCCATGTCCCAGTCAGCACGATCAAAAGCTGCTGAACAAGCAGCTTAGCGGTGAAACAGGTGTGTTAAGCGGTGTGCAACCAGACTTGACTTAACCATCAAGCAAACCATGAAATCACCCATGACCTCACCTCAAGTAGCCCACCATAAGCTTTTCAGAAGTAGCTCATAATAGCTGGTTTCAGAGCCCACAACTAGCTTTGATGAGTCAAACATAAGGAGGTGACAAAGCTACTTGATCAAGGGACCAAACCTAATATTTGTGCATTGACATGTTCATATGATTCCTCTATTAGGGAATTCCTTGTGGTTCGACATAACCTTATACTATACTACAATTTAATCTTGAAATAGGGGTAATTTGTAAAATAGTAAAGTGTTATCAATAAATTTATTTGTTGAAAACACCTTTTAATATACAAAAGTGATGAAGATAAAAGTCACTTTTATTTATTGTTAATTAATTTCAAAAGTGATGAAGATAAAAGTCACTTTTAAACACCTTTTATTTATTGTTAATTAATTTCGGAAATTTATTTATTCTTTAATACCAACCTTCCTTAAGGAAGAAGTTTGGTTTGTTAATAAAACGAACCCGGAAGGGAGTAAATAAATAAAGTCACTTAAATTTATTATTCTTTTGTTATTTATTTATTTGTTTCTAACAACTAACTATTCATCACTTTTGTACATTAGAATACCATTAAACCGGTGTTGGAACTTATTCCACAAAACCGAGATGGTATTCAAATGTACTTAATAATTATGTAATAGGTAATTGTTTTGATACCATTGTAGTTGCATTAGAATTTATTCTAACAAAGCCGAGATGCGGCAAAGAATGAATGACTTATTTACATGATTATTAAATAAGTAAGTTGTAACTGGAATATTCTTGAAACTATTATACCGGCGTTGGAATTTATTCTAACAAAGCTGAGATGGTGAACAAAGAATAAAACCGAGTTCACTTACTTAATCAAATGAAAAGAACATACCGAAAAAGAGAGCAATAACCTCTCAACAAATTGGCACTGTTGTCAGTTCGATTTTTTGAAAGAGGAAAACTTCTCAACAACACTGAAAAACGCTTTCAACTAATTGGCGTCGTTGTCGGAGAATTACTTTAATAATAGAACATTTCATATTTATATATCAAATAATTGTGCATAACATTTTCTTTCTCTTTTGTATAAATTTATTTTTCCTTTTGTACATCTTTATTTTTATGTTTTGTACTTTTAAAAAAATTAAAAACTCAAAAAGAAAAAAGTGAATTAGTGGAGTGAAAACCCACTAGTTAAGAAACTTTTAATTGTTGTTATACAAATTTTAGGAGATGTGGAGGTACCTCTCATCAACGTTTTCAAAAAGAACAACTTAAAAGGGATTGAAATACACAAGGATTAGTGGCTGGACTTTTTCTTCAACAAGGGAAGCCACTTGAATCCTTAAAGGTTAAGTATTCACCATTTACTTTTTAATGATAATACTTTATCTTGTGATACCTTAACCAAACATCTCTATCAACATGCCTTAGTAAATGATTTTGAAATTGTCAAATTAATTTTTAAAACTAAGAGTATGCTTGTTACATTTGTGCCAAAAATGAATTTTTCCAAACTTGAGAACTCCTGAAAAGTGTGTTATTTGGTTCACCATTTAACAAAATAAATTCATAAAATTCTGAATGGGTTTATTTATGCATGTTTGGTGCAATAAAATGTCTTTTGAAGTTCCATAAATTATGTTTGGACTTCCATTTTATCACTTGGATTTGAAATATAATTGAATTTTTTTTCTAAACATCAATTTTCATGAAAAAACATGCTGTTTGGTTGGAATTCTCTCAATCAAATTTAATTCATGAACTTAGTGTCTTAGGAAATTATAAATTCATGTGAATTGTGTGAATTGTTAGACTAACCTCAAAGCAAAAGAAAATTGCAAGTTCGAAATGATTTACAGGAAAACAAGTCCAAACAGAGACAAAAATGAGGAGTTGATGGCACCACTATCTAGGAGAGGATAGTGAAAACAAGGAGAATGAAATTCTATGTTCTCCTAAAAATGGACAGATATTAAAACCTTATTTGGGTGATGAGTCAGGCTCCATCATCAATGAGCAATCAGAATAGTCTCGTCCAAAGTCTGACGTCAAGCTAATGACGTTAAAAGAGCGCTGATTGGGAGGCAATCCAGTATGTGGTAAATATTTACTTCATTTATCATTGTTTTCTTTTGTTAGTATTTTTATTTTTTTTTATTTTTAGAAAATTAAACAAAATTTTAAATCACATCAAGTAAATCCCAAAAAATTTTAAGGCTTGAGGACAAGCCTTCATTTCAAAAGGGGGGACAAGACTTGATGTGATTTAAATTTTTTTTATTTTCTTTTCTAGATTGTGTAAATATGTAAAAAGTAAATTGTTTGTTCAAAACTCAACAAAATTTTAAAACCGAAAATAAAAATGGCTCAACAAAATTTTTGAAACAAGATTACATTATTAGAAAATGTTAAGCCTACTTTAAAATTAAGCTTTGATTGAGAAAAATGAGATATATGCTAAATTTTTGTGAAAAAAGTCACATAATGTTATAACTTGAAAATTTTTGCAAATTGATAATTCAATTTTATGTAACAAGATCTTTGCAAACATTTTTCTATTAAAAAGTGTGAACCCAAACCAAGTGAGTGAGTGAGCCAAACACATGAGTGAGAATCAACATTTGATTTGTCTAATTAAACTTGGTTGAGTCTTTAAATCTCTTAATTGCATAAGAATCATGAGAAATGATCAAGGCATGTTCTTTGATTAGTTGAACCAAATGCCAAAAAGTCGAAACCAAGTTAGGAACATCCTTTGTAAGCCCCTTTGAGCCAAACAAATGAAATAAAAAAAAATTTAACTATCCCATGAAACCGAATTGAAGAAAAAAAATGTTCTAAGAGAGCATTAAATTTTTAATGTGTAGTTTGAAAGGATTAAGTTGGGGGAAAATTGGTGGACTTTGCTTCTCAAAAGAAAAAGAAAAACTCAATCTCTTTACAAATGAAAAAGAAAACAAAAAGAGATTGAGAAAAATAGAAGTCAAGGTTCAAAAAGCTAAAGAGGTTGGGAAAAATAATGGAAAAAAGAAGAGTAAAGTTTTCCATTGAATTGTTTTCAAAAATACTCTTTTTTTAACTTAGCCTTGAAAATCTAGAAAAACCATTATCCAAACCAAGCCTCATTACAACCTAAAAAAGAAGACCTTAGTGATCTTTGAGTAATTATGCAATTTAAGAGAATAGGTGAGACAAAGAACAAGTTCAAATTACTATAAACAAATGTTTGAAAATTTGAGTGAAACACTTACCCATCAAAACTTCCAACTTTGAACTTGTGTGCAAAGACACACTTTTTGGTTAGAAAAATATTTGCTTAGGTAAATTGTTACATATTTTTGATAAGCAAAAGCATAGATTTCTTGTTTGAAGCATTATGTGTCAAAATTCACAAATCAAGAAAAATATCATTGAAAACTATTTTTTTGGCATGCTTATACATTTGAAATCATGTTGATCATCACGATTATTTTTTAGCCAAATTGATTTCGGATAATTTTCACCTTTTGTTTGAGGACAAACAAAGTTTTAGGTTGGGGGGAATTTGATAAGTGTCAAACATACCTAAATTTCATACACTTTTATGACACTTATCTTTAGCATAATTAAGAAAAACCACATTAAAACAATACTTTTTGTATAAAATATCACAATCTAGTATACTTGTGTTTGTATTTCTTTTTTATGTATTTTGTAGGAATTAGAAAGAAGAAAAGAAGAAAAAGAAAAGACTCATGGTAAAAAAGAAAAGGAAGTCAAAAACCAAGGTCCTCAACCAGGAAGCTAAGCGTGGACCAAGCCACGCTAAGCTGACCTGGACACCAGCTTGACCTGGCCACCAGCCTGACTTGGACCAAACTGCTCAACCAAGCAGCTGACGGACCTGCTTGGCCGCTCAGCCTAGGACAAGACTAGTCCTAGTGCGGTCAAATTTAGCTTGACACGGTCAGACACAAGCTTGGCACATGTCCAAGCTGCTGAACAAGTAGCTTAGCGGTCCAACCAAGCAGCTCAAAGGAGAACCAGACTCCTGACTTGACTAGATCAACAAGCACTAGGCCACGTCCCAGTCAGCACGGTCAAAAGCTGTTGAACAAGCAGCTTAGCGGTGAAACAGGTGCGCTAAGCGGTATGCACCCAGACTTGACTTAACCATCAAGCAAACCATGAAGTCACCCATGACCTCACCTTAAGTAGCCCACCTTAGGCTTTTCAGAAGTAGCTCACAATAGCTGGTTTCATATAGGGGTGGCAATATGGGCTTGGCCCGATGGGCCAGCCCGTTCGGATGGCTATTTTTAGCGGGCCGGGCTAAGGATTTTAGCCCAAAAACCCATATTAAGCCCGTTTTAGTAGCCCGTTTTTTAGACGGGCCATTGTTGAAAAATAAAAAAACTAAAGTGTGTGACACTGTGCTGTGCGAGGGGCGTGACAACTGGTTTCTTCTTTAGAATTTACAAGTTTTAAGCTAAGATGTTATGTTGTTATTGTAATATTGTAGACTTATGTTTGTGATTTTTTGTTTTAAAAGACATCTATCAAGTTTGTTGATTATTTTTTGTCTAAAAGTTTTAATTATGTACATTTTGGAGGGAAAATGGGCCAGCCCGTCAGCCTGCCAGCCCTGTAAAATATGGGTCGGGCTGGCATTTTGAGCCCTTTTAACAATACTGGTCGGGTCGGGCCAGCCTTTATTTTGGCGGGCCAATGGCGGGCTGGGTCGGGCCGGCCCACATTGCCACCCCTAGTTTCATACCCCACAACTAACTTTGATGAGTCAAGCATAAGGAGGTGACAAAGCTACTTGATCAAGGGACCAAACCCATGCTGAAGGGTTTTGTCGGCTGCTTAGCGGTCCAGCCAAGCAGCTCAGCGATCCAGAAAGGAAATCTATAAATATGGCTCAATTCATTCGAGCAAAGAAGAACCAATTTCACTTGAAATTAACAAGTCTCTCACTAGAAATTCTTTTCTAAAGTTCTTTCTTCATTTCTTAGTTTTTAGAGCTTTATTTCAAGCAAGTTTGTAATTTTAGTTTAGAATTCAAGAGGAGAAATGGCGAAGGCAAATGAGATGCAAAAATCAATTTTTTACTCTCTTTTGGAACTCAAAAGCATCCAATCCTTGGATGGATGACTCATGCTCCTAACAATTTCTTTTGAATATGATTATGTAATTTCTACTTCTTCTTATATTCTAAAAGTTTGAATTTTAATCATTCAAGTTGGTGCTTTGGTTAATTTTATTTGTTTGAGAAGTACTTAATGCTATTTTTTGATTGATCACCTAAAAAATGATTTCAAGTCATAAAAATTACTTGTCTCAAACACTTAACAAATAAACTAAGAAATAGTTGTACTACTTAGTTTGTTTGCCAAATTGAGCATACTTTTCTTAAGATCTTATATTCATTACTACTTCAATATTAGAGTAGCCAAGATTAGGGTGTGACAACCTAGTCTCCTGTGGACGTAATATTGTTTAGTAATAAATATAAGTGATTATCATTCTATCATTTTAGGACATACACTAAAAGGAGGATTTTAGAACTTGGTGTTTGGAGTTAATCAAAGTAAAACATATGAACTTGTCTAAGTAGTTCAAACTCATAAGAAGTTGAGAAATATATTTTCTTTATTGAAAATGATCTTGTCTCCTCAAGAATTTGTTAATACTTAGTTTATGTTTCTTGTTAATTGTTTATATGTGCATCAAACCAAAGAATCATCAAAATATGTTTAAACCCATTATTTGTGCTTTGACATGTTCTCATGATTCATTCTATTAGGCAATTCCTTGTGGTTCGACATAACCCTATATTATACTACAATTGAATCTTGAAAGAGGGGTAAATTGTAAAATAGTAAAGTGTTGTCAAAAAATTTATTTGTTGAAACACCTTTAAATATACAAAAGTAATGAAGCTAACTTACTAACTTTTATTTATTGTTATTTATTTTCCGCAATTTATTTATTCTTTAATACCAACCTTCCTTAAGGAAGAAGTTTCCGCAATTTATTTATTCTTTAATACCAACATTCCTTAACGAAGAAGTTTGGTTTGTTAATAAAATGAACCCGAAAGGGAGTAAATAAATAAGGTCACTTAAATTTATTATTATTTTGTTACTTATTTATTTGTTTCTTACAACTAACTATTCGTCACTTTTGTACATTAAAATACCATTAAACCATTGTTGGAATTTATTCCACAAAACCAAGATGGTATTCAAAGGTACTTAATAATTATATAATAGGTAATTGCTTCGATACCATTGTACCGACGTTAGAATTTATTCTAACGAAGTCGGGATAGGGCAAAGAAGGAATGACTTATTTACATGATTATTAAAGAAGCACGTTGTAACTGGAATATTCTTGAAACCATTATATCGGCGTTGGAATTTATTCTAACAAATCCGAGATGGTGAACAAAGAATAAAACCGAGTTCACTTAACCTCTCCACAAATTAGCACTACTGTCAGTTTGATTTGTTGAGAGGGGAAAACTTCTCAACAACACCGTAAAACGCTTTCAACTAATTAGCCCACACCAGGTTCGGGCTTAATCAGGTCGGGCTAAAAAGCCCGGCTACAATTTATGCATATCAAATTGTAGCTCAAACCCGTCCTAAGCGGGTTGCGGGTTGTGGCGGGCCGGCCCGAATAATATTAGAAAAATTATTTAAATTTTAACTTATTTAATCTATGTAATATATATAATTTGATATTAATGTATAACCTTTTTAACATACTTCCTATATCCAATACAACCAAACTTATAGATCTAATGTCTTGTTTTTGAGTTAAGATGTGAAGTCCACATATATAATTTTTAACATAACTCATTTATTAAATGTCTCATTTTTATTGGACTTCCATTCTATAACACAATATAATTTAGACTTTACTATAATATATAAACTTTTAGACATTGTCAAAATATTATCCTTTGTATGTTTTTTATCAATAATTTTAAATGAACTATTTATTATATTAAATTTGGTTGTGCGGAGTTCTCTATGCGAAAAAATTATGTTTTCTTTTAGTTTTGTTGCAAAATTTATTTTCTTTATTATGTGTTTGTTGTAGAAGTAAATCTAATTAAGTACACAATTAAGAAAGGAAAAGTGAAATTTGTATGGTTTAATGTCTTCTAAAAAGGATATTATGCCATATAAGAAAAATAATATAATGTTTAACTTTATTTCGTATAGCCTGGTGAGGCCGGGCTAAAAACCCATATGCAATAAAAAGTGTCTAAAGTGATACACAAGCCCTATAAATTTCCGAGCTTTGGTGGGTTGGCTCATTTTGTCACCTCTAGTATAGACATTACTCTATTTTTTATTATAGTTGATAACATAATACTTATTATCTATTTATTATTATAAATTGTTTTGTAAAATAATTTTTACCTAAGGCTTATTATCAAGCCCAAGGTTCCAAAAAAGATTAAAAAATAAGGAAAAGCAGGTAGCCCGAGCTCGCCCGGATAAGTCCGACCTTTTATGCCATGAAAATCATTTCATAATTACTATATTTAATCTCTTGGAAAATGGGTAAAAAAAATTTTATTTTATGTAACGTATAACTTACAAATCTTTTTCTCCATTTCCTCTATTCTCTTTCAAGACGTCATATTTTCAAACCTTTGCGGAAATAATTTCTTAATACTTAAAATGTAATTGAACGAAACACAATTATTTTCTGAATATTTGTCATTAATCAATTCTTGAATTTGTAATACGTACATCATGATTTACAAAATACAAGGTGGAGTCTATTCTTCACCCCTAACAAAGACTAGAAATACAAATAACAATATAATAACGTCGGGGGCGTTGGCATTACAAAAGTACCCAACACAGATTCCCTATCAAAAGAAAGAAAGGAGCTCCTAGACCAGTGGTGCATTGGAAACCTCACTCGGGTCTTCCTCGATCTTCGAGTCTGAAGAGATCTCTAGAACCTCCACCAAATCCTTTATGCAAATTAACTCTACACAGTCATCGTCTTCGTCCTCCACCACCTCATCTGCTACCCAACCCATCGAAGGGTCCGAGGTGTACCCCCTAGGCCCTGATGAAGTAGCCATGGCTGCTCCTTCCGTCCCTCTTGGCATTGTGTCAATAGATGAGAATCTCGGTTGGGGCCAGGTCCTGATAATCTCTAATCTGCCTCGTGCCTCAAATGGTGCGGATGAACCGACAGGTACGGACCTTCACTCTGGTAGGGTGAACGATGCAACACAGAGCTATCACATACGAGATCCAATAACAGGTCGCATGGACCAATGTAGGTGTATCTATTTCCTTCAATGCTCCATGCCCCCTCCTGGGACATGGTAATGCGGTAGCCCCTGACCATCGCCAATTTATCCATCTAAACATGGATGTATACGAGTACAACAAAAAGAAAGAGAGGAAGTAAAACATCTAATGAAAAACTTGTCTTTGACGTCGTGAAATTACATAGAATATCACACCAAGACGAAGAACAAGTACAAATATATCATATGATCATACACACATGTATAAACGATGAATGAAGTATAAAACTTATGATTTTATAATAAATATCGATAAATACCATGTATGCATGCTATGCATATCTCCATCGTCCTTACACCATTATCCATCCAATAACTATTCGAAAATAATCGAGAGTACATATCCCATAACAAGCCGATTTGATAGCACCAAAACTTATTCCTCGCAAGGATATATATATATATATATATATATATATATATATATATATATATATATATATATATATATCCATTTCAGGATAGTGTCGTATTAAACACTTTCTTGGCATCCCTCTCATCAATCTCGATTATAAAGAGGGTTATCAAAGATCGTCTAGTTTGTGCTGTGATCATTGTCCGATCCAACAAAATACCTCATCCAGGAATACACAGGACTCGTCTCACCTAGACTCTCCCTCAAGACTTTGCTAACGAATCACCGCCATCTCCATCCCTCTCAACATCTCGAGCCTCGTTCGTCTCCTGTAAATTTCCTCTCCACAACTTCATTATTCACAATGAGTATGTACAAGCTTTCTTAATACCCAAGATAACTCCAAACTTGTGAGGGAGTTTGGAGATCCTGAAGCATATTTGGAAACCATTGTGTCACGATGTTTTCTCTCTCACTTGAGTGTATCATGCATATTGTTTCCTCGATTCCATGTGAGCTTAATTCGTCGGGTCTCTTCTCGAATTCTTCATCACGCCAAAATCAAAATAACGTTAATTAAGTCACTTTCATAATTATTATTATTACAAAATAACATTTTACGCGAAAATAAAACTTCCGATCTAAAATGAACTTAATGGCTTTCATCCATCCGATACAACACAACGACACTTTCTAAAGTAAAGTTTGAACAAAACTAATATCGGAATTATGTCATAATCTATGCATATACACTAGGTTAGTTCCTAGGAAAGAGAGGTGGGTCGTAAAGACACACTTAAATACCAAGTCTGTCCTTAGACAGAACTTTTCTAGATATGTATTTTACTTCATTACATTTTTCCGGTAATGATAACTATTCATAAAACTTATCTTTTGCAAGCAAAACATTTTTATTTAGATTACCCTTTTGAAGTAAGATTATTAAGCTAGACTTACCATTTTAAAGTAAGTCAACTTAAACAAAATCAATACTTTTAAATCAAGACTTTTTAAGTCAATCTTACCACTTTAAAGTATGCCAACTTAACCAAGATCAACACTTTTAAATCATTTTTCTATCTAAGACTTCATAACACTTTAGGTTTATAAAGTCAAGATTTTTAGGTCAATCTCCTCATTTAAAGTATGTTACTAAAGAAAATACAACTAATTTCATGATCATCTCAACACC
>NW_017717197.1:0-5458 GCF_001865875.1 Lupinus angustifolius
AACTTGGAAATCAAAGAATAACATATGCTAAACAAACTTTTACACACAAAAAATTTCAACAAAAACTCATAAACATTTTGAACTTTCAAGAATAAACATAAACTTTTCTTAAACACAATAAAGGTTCCTTTGATGTTCAAATAATCACCTTTAAACACATTCAAATACTAACAATAATTTCCAATATTTCTAAAGCAAATAAACTCATCTAACCTTGTCCAAAGATATAGTTTTTCCATCTAAGAACAAGGAACAAATTTTAAGTTCTACATAAGTCAAAAACTACACAAAGGTTCATATGCTTTCATTATCATCCCTTGTAGTCATGACTAAAAAAATATTTAAAGAAAAAAAAACATAAACTCAACTCCATGAATAACATGCTAAGAGATCATTATTTTCTCATAGTGTATGTGGAGAAAAATGGAGAAGAGAAAAAGAGAAAGAATACCTTAACTTTCTTTAGGAGAATTAGTGTAAAACTAAGAGGATGGGGTGAGATATTTATATGAGAGCCTCACCCTCTCTCAAATCTGAAAATTAATGAGAGGTAATCTAGCTTTAGGCTAGCTTAGGTGATGTGTCTAATGGTGGTGGAGTGAGGAGATTCGGTGAGTGAATTAGGGGATTATGGAAGCTTTGACTTTGCTTATTTGACAAGTCATTCACCCATGATGTGATTAATACTCCGACTTTATTGATGCAACATGATTTCGCAATTGAAGTCATGCCCGAGTATTACCGGGTAACTTCGTCCGAAAATATACGATCTACCGATTTGGGTTTTTTGCCCGCAACGTCGAAGCTGAAAATTAGAGGTGAAAAATACTTAGAGATTAGATACAGAAAAAATTCGGAGTGTCTATTTTGACTAGAAATAATATTTCAAAAGGCAACTCTACAATCGGAATTTGATTCCGAGTTACGAAACTCAAAAAATGGGCAAAACTCGATAAAATGACACGAAATCGTCTTGGAAACTTTTGTTCTCCAAAAATATTAAAAAAAATAGTGCAAGCAAGAATATTATGATACAAGACTAAAACTAAATTGAGGTTTAACCAGAAATATTACTGATTAATTTCTATAATTAATTCATTAACAACTAATTTCTTAATTAAACGTGCTCGGAAAAACACGATGTTACAATCCTCCCCAACTTATAAGATTTTTGTCCTTCAAAATTGAACGTACCTTCTAAGAAAACAGATGGGAAAATGATTCCTTCATATCACTTTCAACCTCCCAAGTAGCATCTTCTCTATTCGCCTGACTCCAAATCACCTTAACTAAGGCGGTTTCCTTGCCTCACAGAGTTTTCACACTCTGATCGGCAATTCTCAATGGCAAAGCCTCGAAAGTGAGATTATCCTTAAGCTGAATTGGGTCGGGTTCAATGACACGCAACGGGTCACTAATGTATTTTCTGAGTCGGGACACATGGAAGACAATATGTAAGTTTGACAGTAAAGGGGGCAAGGCTATTTGGTAAGCTACAGGTCCGACTTTTCTAGTGATTTGGTATGGTCCTATGAACCTAGGGGTAAGCTTACGGAATTTAAGCATTTTGCCAATGCCAATTGTTGGAACCACCCTCATAAACACATGATCTCCTTCTTCACAGCTCAGAGGGGTTCTTCTCCTGTCATAATAACTCTTCTGTCTACTCTATGTAATCTTCATGGTTTCCTTTATCATTCTAATTTTCATCTTCGTCTTTTGAACCACATCGGGTCCTAACACTAGATTCTCTCCCGCCTCAAACCAACATAAGGGTGCTATACACTTTCTACCATATCGAGCTTCGTATGGCATCATTCCGATACTCTAATGAAAACTATTATTGTAGGTGAACTCAATCAAATGTAGGTAGTCAGCCCAAGTTCCCGGATGCTCCAACACGTAAGCTCTGAGAAGTTCTTCCAATTATTTAATGGTCCTTTCGGATGGTAGGCTGAAATCATACTCAACTTGGTACCCAAAGTTGTTTGCAAACCATTCCAAAACTTCAAGGTGAAGCGCGGGTCTCTATATGAGATGATATTTTAAAGAATACCATGCAATCGGACAATCTCCTTGATGTATAATTCCGCTAGTTTCTCCAAAGAGTACTTTATGTTGATTGGTAGAAAGTGGGATGTCTTCGTCAAACGATCCACTATTACCCAAACAGTGACGTGTTCCTTTTGAGTTCGTGGGAAACCACTCACGAAGTCCATTGAAATAATATCCCATTTCCAAACCGGGATATTCAAGGGTTGAACTTCTCCACCAGGTCGCTTGTGCTCAATTTTCACTTTTTGGCACACCAAGCAGCGCGAGACGTACTCCGCTACATCCTTCTTCATACCGGACCCCCAAAATATCTTCTTCAGGTCCTAATACATCTTGGTAGCTCTAGGATGAATACTTATCTTGCTTTTATGAGCTTCGTCTAAGATTTCCATTCTTAAATCGGGATCTCTTGGCACTCAGACTCGATTCTAGCATTTAAGTACTGCGTCGGTTCCTTCTTGAAATTTTGGAGCTTTTCCTTCAGCCAACACGACTCTCTTCTCTTGTAGTTCTGGATCCGAACCTTGCAAACCCTTCAGTTATTCCAGAAACTCATTCGTTACGGTAAGCATACCTAAAGAAAAACTTTTAGGTCTTACATGAACCGCGAGACTTAAATCCCTAAAATCCTCTATCAATCCCATTTCTCGGCCCATCATCTTTTCCATATGCAGAGACTTTTTACTTAAGGCATCAGCCACCACGTTAGCATTTCTGGGGTGGTACTGAAGATCAAAATCGTAGTCCTTGAGGAATTCCATCCATCGTCTTTGCACATGTTCAGTTCCTTCTAGTCGAACAGATACTTCAAGATTTTATGGTCATTGAAAACTTCGAATCTCATGCCATATAGATTATGTCTCCATATCTTGAGAGTAAACACAATCGCAACTAGTTCCAAATCGTGCGTTGGGTAGGTCTGCTCATGTGTTTTCAACTGTCTTCACACATAAGCCACTACTTTCCTTTGTTGCATCAACATGCAACCTAAACCTTGCTTTGATGCACCATAATACACGTTGAATTTTTCGTTTGGGTCTGTCAAAACCAACACTAGCGTTATGGTGAACCTTCTCTTCAATTCTTGAAAGTTTCCTTCACACTTCATCGTCCAGACAAAGGGTTTGTCTTTCCTCGTTAGCGTAGTTAGCGGCAAGGCTAACTTCGAAAATCCATCGATAAATTCTCGATAATACCCTACTAATCCAAGAAATCTTCTTATCTCCATCACAGACTTCGAAGAATTCCATTCCATTACAGTCTTCACTTTCGCAGGGTCTACGACGATTCCTCATTTCGATATCACATGACTGAGAAAATTCACCGTCTCTATCCAAAACTCACACTTCGACATAGAATATCACACCAAGACAAAGAACAAGTACAAATATATCATATGATCATACACACATGTATTAATGATGAACGAAGTATAAAAATTATGATTTTATAATCAATATCGATAAATACCATATATGTATGTTATGCATATGTCCACCATCCTTACACCATTATCCTCCAATTAACTATTCGGAAATAACTCAGAATACAGGTCCCAAAATAAGTCGATTCGATCGCACCAAAACTTAGTCCTCGTAAGGATATATATATATATATATATATATATATATGATCGATCTGTTCCAACAGAACTGTCCATTTCAGACGATGTCATATCAAACACTTTCTGGGCATCCCTCTCATCGATCCTGATTGAAAATAGGGGTTGTCAGAGAGCATCTAGTTTGCTCTGTGAGCACTACCCGATCCAACAGAATATCGCATCCAAGAATACACGGGACTCGTCTCACCTAGACTATCCCTCAAGACTTTGCTGACGAATCACCGCCATCGCCATCCGTCTCAAAATCTTGGGGCTCGTTCGTCTCCCGTAAATTTCCTCTCTACTACTTCATTATCCATAATGAATATGCACACTAACCGAAGTTAGCAAATTAAATCTTTTAATCCATCTTTTATAACGATCTTCCCATCCTAAGACATCTCCCATCGGGAATGCTTCTAGTGGGACCAGATCTTAACATTTAAACCACAGAGAATAAACCTCAGCACCACAACGAACCACCACTGAATCACCCTAGACGGCTCTCAAGCCAAGCCTCGTACGGTCAGACGATCTCGTTGCATGGGTATATAATACTTCTCAGCACCACTACGAACCATCGTTGAATCACCCTAGATGGCTCTCAAGTCAAGCCTCTTACGGTCAGACGATCACGTTGCGTGGATATAATATAACACGTGTGGGCCTCGTCCTTAACCATGCAATTATTTACATACATCACTTTAGATATGGCAACTCTTCTTTGTATCATTTCCAAGAATTTCATATAATTATTCATCTTTACAACATTTACTTATTGAAAGAACATTATCTCCAGTAAAGGTGTTTTAGGTTTTATTGAATAGGATTAGAAGTGAATGAATTCTTGATGGTAAAAATTCCATGAGACTCTCGCACATGTGAGAATTATCGTTCAGACGACTTAAGAAGTCTTGTCTATATGGAGCCCTCTCGCTCAAGCGAGAGTTGTCTTGCTCAAATGAGGGAATCACCATTTTTATAAGGCACATGTGGCTCAAGCGAGAGCTGTCTCGCTTAAGCAAGAAAATAACCAGTTTTCTTTGTGCATTTTTCAGCTCATGCGAGAGCTGTCTTGCCCAAATGAGAAAACTCATTTTCTCTGGACACTTCTAGCTCAAGCGAGAGCTATCTCGCACAAGCGAGAAAAGCCTGAAATTTAATTAAATTTCTTTTCTCAATGACAAGTTTTCTCATTTATAACACATGTTTTTAAGCCTTGAATTTAACAATTATATCATACATATAATTTTTAGAACAATTATTCGAGCAATATTAAATAGGAATAATCATGGCATCTTCATACATAAACATAACCTAACATAATTGGGCATAAGAAATATTGTTGTACTTAATCCAAACAAAAAAACAATTGATTAAGTACAAGATTTCCTAATACCAAAGATAACACAAAACTTGTCAGGGAATTTGGAGGTCCTGAAGCAAATTTGGACACCACTGCATCATGATGTTTTGTCCCTCACTTGAGTGTATCATGTAGATTGTTTCCTCGATTCCATGTGAGCTTAATTCGTCGGGTCTCTTCTCGAACTCTCCATCACGCCAAAATCAAAATAACGCTAATTAGGTCACTTTGCTAATTATTATTCTTACGAAATAAGATTTTACGCGGAAATAAAACTTCCGATCTGAAATGAACTTAATCGCTTTCATCCATCCGATTCAAGGTTAGGTATTTATTGAATCACCATTTATCATTGAAAGTCTTACAACACAACGACACTTTCTAAAGGAAGGTTTTAAAAAAACTTATAACGAAATTATGTCATAATCTGTGGA
>NW_017717198.1:0-34635 GCF_001865875.1 Lupinus angustifolius
ACCCTTAAATACCAAGTCTTTCCTTAGACATAACTTTTCTAGACATGTATTTTCACTTCATTACATTTTTCTAGTCATGATAACTATTCATAAAACTTATCTTTTGCAAGTAAAACATTAACCTTTTTAAGTAAGATTATTAAGCTAGACTTACCATTTTATAAACCAACTTAAACCAAATTAATACTTTTAAATCAAGACTTTTAAGTCAATCTTACCACTTTAAAGTAAGCTAACTTAACCAAGATCAACACTTTGAAATCATTTTTCTATCTAAGACTTCATAACACTTTAGATTTATAAAGTCATGACTTTTTAAGTCAATCTCCTCATTTAAAGTATGCTACTAAAAAAACAGAACTAATTTCATGATCATCTCAACACCTCCAAATTTTAGGATAACCTCAAGGATTAATAGGTGTTGATTTCATAGTCAGGAACTATAAATCATAAGTTAACACTTTTACTACTTTACTATCCAAAACTTCATAACACTTTAAGTTTATGAAGTCAAGACTTTAATAAATCATTTTTTATCCCAAATCATTCCTTTAACTTGGAAATCAAAGAATAACATATTCTAAACAACCTTTTACACATAATATCTTTTGAAAATGAATTTTTTTGAACAAAAACTCATAAACATTTTGAACTTTCAAGAATAAACATAAACTTTTTTAAACACAATAAAAGTTCCTTTGATGTTCAAATCATCACCTTTAAACACATTCTAATACTAACAATAGTTTCCAATATTTCTAAAGTAAATAAATTCATCTAACCTTGTCCAAAGATATAGTTTTTCCATCTAAGAACAAGGAAGAAATTTCAAGTTTTACATAAGTCAAAAACTACACAAAGGTTCATATAATTTCATTATCATCCCCTTTAGTCATGACTTACAAAATAGTTAAAAAAAAAATTTAAACTCAACTATGATTTTCTCATGGTGTATAAGGAGAAAAATGGAGAAGAGAAAAAGAGAAAGAATACTTTAACTTTCTTTAGGAGAATTAGTGTAAAGATGAGAGGATGGGGTGAGGTATTTATAGGAAAGCCTCACCCTCTCCCAAATCTGAAAATTAATTAGAGGCAATCTAGCTTTAGGCTAGCTTAGGTGATGTGTCTAATGGTGGTGGAGTGAGGAGATTTAGTGAGTGATTTGGGGTATTATGGAAGCTTTGACTTTGCTTGTTTAACAAGCCATTGACCCATGATGTGATTAATACTCCGACTTGATTGATGCGATATGATTTCGCAATTGAAGTCTTTCCTGAGTACTACCGGGTAACTTCATTCGAAAATATACGATATACCGATTTAGGTTTTTTACCCGAAACGTTGAAACTTGAATTTCGAGGTGAAAAATACCTACAGATGAGTTACTGACACACTTGGTTTCTATTTTGATTAGTACAATATTTCGAAGCCAACAGCGAAATCAGAATTCGTTTCTGAGTTACGGAACTCAAAAACTGGGCAAAAACTCGATAAAATGACCCGAAATCGTTTTGGAAACTTTTATTCTCCAAAAATCTGGAAAAAATAGTGCAAGCAAGAATATTATAATACATGACTAAAACTCAACTGAGATTTAGCCTAAAACATTACTGATTAATTTCTATAATTAATTCATTAACAACTAATTACTTAATTAAACATGCTCGAAAAAACATGGTGTTACATGGCCCGAGCCCAGCTTTCTTATAATCTTCTCGACCGGGATAAAAATCTTGTATACAATAAAAAGTGTCTAGAATGATACATAAGTCCTATAAAATTTCGAGCTTTGGCGGGTTAGCCCAACCGGGCTGGCCCGTTTTGACACCTTTAATGTTATGAGTGGCAAATTATGATAGGCATTCATCTTTATTTGATTTTGTTAGAGGTCATCACACTTGGCTTATTTTGTTGTTTTTTTCAATTTTAAGTGTAATATTTGTATTGTCATTGAAATTTTTTTACATATTCAGATTTAGTACATTATTCTTCATTCATTTCTATTACTTTTTTAAGAGACAATATAATTAAAAAGAGTATAAAATATATGCACCGATAGTGTAAAGATTTATACACATGTGCTTTATCATCCACCATTTATTTGAATTACTTTTTTTGAAAAGTCAACAATAATTAAATTTGAGTGGTGGATAATGCCATAATAGTGTATAAAGTTCATACATTGGCAGTGCATATATCTTTTTCTCAATTAAAAATGAATAATAGATGATACAGTGATAATACATAAAACTCATAACTTGATATACATTTTTTCCTCTTTAATTTTTACATCTCACAAGAGGAGTTATAGAATAATGAAATACCTACGTGTGTCCTGTGAATAGGTCACAACTCGAAGGTAAGAATGTGCAGGTTGGGTAAAAGTTTTAACTTCATCTCTAGTAAACTCAGAAATAAATTCAGGTGATGATCTTTCTCAACTATTTATCGAATCATTGCTACGGGGGAGATTCCATGTCTCATGGTTTGAACAAAATTTATCATCCATGGAGACAATTTTGAGCAGGTTAAGACTACTAATGACTACAACAAGTGTTTTATGATGTAAAAAAAGAAAGCAGGATTAGTGTTTTACTAAGGAATCGTGGTTGTCTCTCCCAATAAGTGTCGCTCCCAATAATTGAATATTTAACCTATTGATCATTCTAGGGATTGAGCAAGCCTTACATCGTTAGACCAATGCCTTGTTGGTCACTTGGTATAATACTCACTTTGTTGCTTTATAAGTGTTACTTTTTATAAGGAAAAAAAACTATGGAATGAAAGAGATTCAAGATCTCAAAGATAGAATTCAACGAATAAGAAATACTTTATTAATGAGAGAAAGATAAAAATGAAGAAGGAATTTATCCTTTATGATTGATACAAAAGGTGATGATTGAAAAATTAGAAAAAGATGTCAATTTATAACCTAAGATATCATAACCATATTATAACTAACTCTTACTAATAACCCTCTCACTTAAGCGACAGTTGTCGTTCAAGCGACTAATCTAAGAACTTAACCCCAAACTTCCTAGTGGCTCCTCACTCGGATGACTCCTAGCACCTAAGCGAGGAGTTCTCTTACTTGAGCGACATCTATTGCTCAAACAACAAATCCAAGAACTGTAACCCCAATCTTCCGGGTGGCTCATCGCTCGGGCGAATCCTAACGCCTAAGCGAGGAGGTTGTTTGTGTCTGATATATATGTTTAAGTGATCCTTGCTATTTGATTTGGTGATCTTTGTTTGCTTGAGTGATCCTTGTTTGCTTGAGTGATCCTTGCTATCTGATTTGGTGATATTGGCTAATACCCCCCCCCCTCCCACAAGTTGGGGCATATATATTCAGGAGCCCAAGCTTGGAGTGAATAGTAGCATAATCCTTTGGACCTAAAGCTTTAGTGATGGCATCTACAAGTTGTAAGTGGCTAGGAACAGACAAGATTTTAATATGGCCATCAATATATTTTTCCCTAACAGTGTGGCAGTCAAGCTCAATGTGATTGGTCCTCTCATGAAAAACAGGTTTAGATGCCATATGAATGGCATATTGGTTATCACAATAAAGTAAAGCATGTTTGGAGAATGAGTGCTGTAAATCCTCAAGGAGATAAGTGAGTCAAGTTATCTCACAAGTAGTGAGGGTCAAGGCTCTATATTCAGCCTCACAAGAACTCCTAGAAACAGTATTTTGTTTCTTATATTTCCAAGAGATTAAAGAATCACCTAGATAAATATAATAACCTGAAATAGACCTTCTTGTGGCAGGGCATGATGCCCAATCACTATATGTCTTCAATTGAATGATAGAGCTTCTTGGAAAGAATAAGCTCATGGTAGGGGATTTCTTTCGTACCTAAGAATCTTAACAGCAACTTGATAATGCAAGTTAGTTGGTAAAGCCATAAATTGAGCAACTAGTGTTCATGATGTATATAAGCCTTCCTACTAATCTCCTATAAGCAGGGATTTTAGAGTAATGACCATTATCATCTTGGTAAAGGTGAGATCATTGGATCAAAGGTGTGGTGATAGGTTTACATCCTACCATGCCACAATCAGATTGGATCTCCAAGGCATACTTCCTTTGGTTCATAGGAATTCCTGACTAGTTCCTTGCAATTTCAAAACCAAGAAAAAAATTTGAGGTTTCCTAAATCCTTGATCTTAAAAGTTGCATCAAGAAGTATCTTAAGATGATTAATCTCATAAAGGTTGTTTCCTGAAAGGATTATGTCATCAACATAAACTAGGACAATATCAACTAATGTGGATGAATCCCATTTGATAAATATGGAATGATCACCCTTGCATTTCCTATAGTTATGCTTGATTAGTAATGTGGACAACTTGGCAAACCATTGTCTGCTAGCCTGTTTAAGTCCATTCAATGACTTTTCTAGCTTACACACATGCGTAGGATCAAAAATATGTAGGCCAGGAGGGCGGGTCATGTATACCTCTTCAAAGAGATCTCCATGCAAAAAGGCATTATTCACATCTACATAATCAACTCCTTAAGTTTGCATATATCCCTTTGCAACCAATCTGGCATTATGTCTCTCAACACTCACATCTGACTTATATTTGATCTTAAAGACCCATGCACAATTTATAGTCCTCTTATTATGAGGTAAAGAAGTAAGAAACCAAGTGTGGTTGGATTCTAGAACTTGTAATTCCTTGTAAATCGCATCCTACCACTTTGGATATTTGATAGCATGTGCATAGGTCTTTGGTTCTATTTTGAGTGCTAATCGAAAGTATGATGGATTTAGGAGAAGTGCCTAAAAAATTGTAAGACAAGAAGGAAGTCAAAGGATACTTGGAGAAACTAGAAAGATGTATGTTATGCATAGGGGAATAGTGATAATCATGTAAGTATGATGGAGGCTTAGATATTCTAATGCTCTTTCTGGTATCTAAAATATCTAAGGTAGCAGATTGATGAGAAGGCAAATGGCATTCATATTGTTTAGTCACAAATTCTTCCTCATTATTGAAGGTATTACTTATTGGAGGACAATTAGGAAAATGAGGGAAAGCATCCTCTTAGGAGGTGGCAGGATCATGATTATACATACAAGGGGCAGAAGTATCACTAATTAAAGTTCTCTTAGTTTTGTAGGGGAATATAGTCTCTCGGAAAATGACATTCCTATTAACTTCTAGGGCCCTAGTGGAGAGATTAAGAATAATGTAGCCTTTAATGCCATCCTTAAATCCTAAAAATAGACATATCATAGCCCTAGGATCAAACTTGTCTCTAGAAAGACTTAAGGTGTTGGCATAGCATAAAGATCCAAAAACTCTTAGATTGCATATGTCAGGCTGCTTTTTCTACAAAAATTCATAAGAAGAAGCATTATGCAGAGTAGGTGTTGGCATAAAATTAATCAAATATACATCATGTTTGACAACATAAAACCAATATACTTTAGGTATTTGGATTTGTATTAGAAGAGCTCTTGCTACATTCAAAACATGTTGATCTTTCCTTTTAACTATACCATTTTTTTGAAGAGTATATATCCAACTGGTTTATGTAAAATTCTTTTTGATGAATAGAAATACTTCATTAAAAATTTCACACCATTATCACTTCTAATGGTTTTAATTCTAGTGGGAAATTGAGTTTCAATTAAGGCAACAAAATTTTGTAGAAGCTGTGAAACTTTAACCCTACATTTTATCAAAAATATCCATGTGAATCTAGTGCAATCATCAATAATGGTTAAGAAATATTTATGTCCATGTACAAAAGTTATAGAAAAGAGACCTCATATATCAACATGTATAACATCAAATTCTTTTAAAGATTAACTTTTGCAAATAGGGAAGGGAAGTTTCTTTTGTTTTGCTTGGTGGAAAATGTCATAAATCTGAGATTTACTACACTTGACAAAAGGGAATTTGTTCATAAGCATGTTCATGTTATTATGAGAAGTATGGCCTAACCTATAGTGCCACAACTCGGAATCAGAAATATCAGTATGTTTAATACACGTAAAGTTAATTTTGTAATAGAATTTAGAAGCTTTTAGCATGTATAGTCCATTGATGATCCTAGTTGTACCAATCATCTTCAAAGTAGTCTTATCCTGAATTTTACAACAAGTTTCATCAAAAGAAATGGTGCATGACATACAAGAAACTAGCTTAGGGATAGAAAGCAAATTATATGAGAAAGATGACACATATAAGACATCATGCATGATTAGATTTTGCAACACATGTACAGTGCCAGAAAGGTTAGCATTGACTTGATTTCCATTTGGAAATCTTACTATGATTAGCTTAATGGTGTGATAAATAGAAAACATGGATAAGGTGGAGCAAACATGATCTGTTGCTCCATTGTCCAAAATCCAAGACTTACCATAGGCACTTTTGTGCATACTTGGGTCATCCTCATTGTGAGAAGCAGATGTTGTGGACAATATGTTAGAGGTATTCCCATATGCTTGATTATTTTGTTGTTGTGCACTGTTAGGAGGGTTCTTTTGTTGAAGCATGGTGACAAGGCCATTATATTATTCCTGACTTAGGCCAAAATATGGTGTTCTCTTGATCCCCCTTGTTCTGATTATTTTGTTGATTTTCCTGATGTGTCTCAACTCTCAGGGAATTGACTTGTTCATTCTTTATGAATTGGAAGTTAGCTAGAAATCCATGAAATCTATAACAAGTCTCCATGGTATGTCCAGTCTTCTTGTAGTGTGTGAAGAACTTTCCATTGCATGAGGTCTTGGACCAAGAACCCCTTCCTAATGTCCCAGGGGTTCCTCTCCCAAAGTTCTTATAGTGTGTGCAGAACTTTCCATTGCATGATGTGTTGGACCAAGAACCCCTTCCTAATGTCCCAGGGGTTCCTCTCCCAAAGTTCTTGCTTGTACCTCTATTTGATGATGATCCTCTTCTCCAATTTCTTGAAACATTTATGGCTTTTGCATCTGAATCTTGCCCATACATTTGTCTTTCCTATTGTATGACTAAAGAAAGTGCTTTGTTCATGTTGGACAAAGGTTCCGTGATCAAGATTTGAGACCTTCCAATACTATATGTGTCATTGAGGCCTTTCAAAAACTTGATCACCTTGTCATCTTCTCTGCATTTCTTGATGTCATTGAGGGCTTCACAATTGCATCTTGCGAAGGGTCTAAAAATTTGTAGCTCATCCCATAGAGTTTTTAATTTTGTGAAATAACTATTAACATCTAATTCTCTTTGCCTCAAGTTAGCCACAGATTGCTATAATTCAACAATTCTTACATGATTCCCTTGTGAGAATCTCTCTTTAAGGTCTTCCCAAACCTCATAAGCCTTATCCACCCAAAGTATACTTTGGGAAATATAGGGGAAAATAGACCTTGTAATCCAAGATAACATAGTGTTATTTGCTCTTTCCCAAGCTGGATATATGATTTCTAACTTAAGGGGCATTGAAATGGATCCATCAATGAAGGGGATCTTGTTCCTTGGAGCTGAGGCTCATTACCATTAACATTGCCCATTGGTGATAGTTCTCACCATTTAATAAAGGTGAGCCTAAAGCAGTTGTTAGATTTTTTGAAAGGTGAACATAATAGGGTGAGTATGCGTCTTGTGATGGATTTGAGGAATTGGTGGATACCATGGTGGATGATATGGTTGATTACATTGACTGTAGCATAGCTCTTTTATGAAAAAAAGCTCTAATATTATATAAGAAAGAAACTATGGAATGAAAGAGATTCAAGATCTCGAAGATAGAATCCAATGAATAAGAAATACTTTATTGATGAGAGAAATATGAAAATGAAGAAGAAATTAATCCTTTATGATTGATACAAAAGGTGATGATTGAAAAGGAAAAAAAAAGAGGTCAATTTATAACCTAAGATATCTAAGAACTGTAACCCCAAACTTCCTAGTGGTTCCTTGCTGAGGCGACTCTTGACACCTAAGTGATGAGTTCTCTCTGTCGCTCGAGCGACAAATCCGAGATAATAACCGTAGATAAAGTAGAGAGAATAATTGAAAAAGAGCAGAATAGACCAACAACTTTGTTGAAAAAATTCAACTATTTCATTCATTTGTACAAAAATTCATTCATTTCTTAGCCACCTGATATTAATTTGATTAAAATGTTGAGAAAGAAATGAAAAACTGAGATTAGATGTTGAATAATGAAAAGTCTTCGATTCATTTTCTTTATAATGGAAAACAACAGAAGTTATGACCCCATTAATAATCTTTTCTCGTGCTATCAAGAAAAACTAATAATCTAAACTCCATTAATTTAATTCTTTTAAGTGTTAAGATTGAAATAAAAAGCCCCCTTATATATCCTTACAAGCTACAAGACTTTGGTTTTTTGAGCTTTTTCTTCATTCAACTGCAAATAATTTGTACAATAAACACTCAAATCCTAGTTCCTACTGGATCAAAAGAAAACCAGATGAGAAAAAAATAATAATCAAGGTTGACATTCAAAAAACCTAACAATACAAATCCATTGCCTTGATTTTATTTTATCAAGAAAGTCCAAACCCGCTGAAGGGTAAAAAGGATGCGGGAAAAAAAGTAAAAATAAAATAACCTTCATCTTCCTACCCTATCACTCTTTAAAAGGGAAGAAAAAACAAAGGACAAAAAAATCCTTGGCTCATTCCTCTACAAATCCAACACCTTCTTCAGTCATAGTTTTATATTCCAATCTCCACATCTATGCAACTTGACCCTCCTTCATTCAAAAGCTCCTGCATCACACAAAAAGAATACAACACATAACTAAATAGTAAATCAACTTAAGCAAGAAACAAGGACAAGCATAAAGTAATTTGATAAATAAAACAACATAAGAAAACACCAAACATTTTCCTAGTAGACGAGATGAGCAACATGGATCAAAGGAGTACATGACTAGAAATGGTTGTCCGGTGCTTGAGAATCCCACTTGTTGAAATTTCAAATGATAGATGTACGCAATGTTAATCCACAAGTGAAGAGTACTTCCAAAATTTGAAGTCTTAGATTAATAAACAATAACCTTACTATTGCGTCACACTAATCTAGAAACATATAAATTAAAATAAAGACTTATAAAAAATAGAAAAGAAAAGAGATATATGCTGATATCTAACCTGTGGTGTAATATTAAGCCTAGCACTCTCATTAATCAATTCAGACCTTCCTGCTTCAACACCTCTATCATAAGAGCCTCCACTCTTCTCACCCTTTTTGGACCCAATGTGACTTTTCCTGAGACCCAAAAACCCTTTCCACCTTGTAGATGATGACCCTTTGGGTGGCCTTAAAGAAAACTCTTGATACTCATCATCTTCATCCACAAGGAGTTCTTCCCTAAGGGTAGTAGTGCCCTTATGCACCTTGTTATCCTTAAAGGGTAACAACCTACCCTTGGAAAAAAGTTCATCAGCACTCATCATGTTATAGTTTGTGACAGAAAACTCAAAGTCTGAGGAAACTAGTGCTGAATCTGATCTGGGGCTAACACGTTCTTGCTTCATGGCTTGTTGAGAATCAACAAAATCATTTGAGAATGAGATTCTTGGGCTCATTGGAACGCATTGATTATGGTGGTGATGGCAGTTGGGCTCGGAGTTATACATGTTTAAACAAGCCATGTGCTTTCACAACAAGAACATGGAAATTTAAGGGGAAAATGATATTTATTTGGGAGAAGAGGAAACAAGAGCCTAATAAATTCTACTTAGGACCCCTCACTCACTCGCATTGTTCAAGTTACCACATAGGAGGTGTTTGTATTTATACATGTGAAAAAATGTATTTACACATCTTTATAATATATTATTCATCATTCATATTTTATTATAATTTTGATTTTTAAATATATAATACAAATTAATAATAACTAATTTATTACATCAACAATAATTAGATTTATAAGATTAATCTTTAATTAATAGATTAAATTTAGTTACATTTAGATATGTTTGACTTGTTATTTTTTTGTTATATGTATCACAAAACCTAAACAATACCAAATGATTACACAATGCATATGAAACATTAGAATAATTTTAATATTTCCTAACCTATCATCCTAATTATTCTCTTAAATTAAGACACGTGTTTAATGTTTTTTATTTTCTCAAGACAATTTTGCATTTGCTTTTTCATTTTTGACTTATTTATAAAACCTCAAAACATTATTCATGAAGGAAGAAATATTATCATGATTTGTTTATTGTTTACCTTAATTTTACATTTGTATGAGAAATGAGGGTAAAAATGAGTCTCAAAATCATTTCTTGAGAAATAAAAGTACATGTTGATCTATTAGTGTAAGATCTCACGTGATTCCTAGATAGATTAAAATGTTAAAGATTTGATTCATGATATCGACATTTGTTGAAAAGGATAGTCACACCTTGAAAGTGTGTCACTCCATGTGTCACAATTTGTGATTGGTGAGAAAATTACTTAATTATTAAATTTGTAACTTAAATATATTTTTTCAACCAATCCCGTGATGACACGTAAATAATTATATTTTATGGGACATAAGATGTGCTTCAAATAATATGGTGAATACATCTTATTCTTGTTTTTCTCCTACTTTTCTTTGTAAATAAATATAATGTTATTTCAACAATTTAACTTTAACAAATTCTCTTGCACAATTAAAAAGTTATTTTACTTTCATCATTTAGCTTCACGTTTATCTCAAAACACTTAATCTAAAATTAAAAATTAAAAAATATGATAGTTTTATTGTCAAAACAACATTATTAAAGTAAATATTATTTGCACGCATGGCATGCCAAGACATGATATTTTGTCATGGCATGTTAAGTTGGCATTCAATAACAGCCAATCTCGAAGATATGTCCTGTCTCTTTTGAGTTATATTACTCTACTTGGACGCAAGTGAAGCCAATAAGATAGCCAAGAAATGCCATTTTCTTTTCCTTCTTCTCTTTTACCCCATGAGTAATTGAAACAAAGTTTACCTTTTTAGCCCAACCCCTTCTCTAACATGTTTATTAAGTGATAAACAAGTTTAGGGAAGATTCTAAGAAGTGCACTTCTAACTATGTCATTTCAACATCCAAAGCATAAGCATATTAGCATAACACATTATTATATTATATTATATTATACTTCATTAGTGTGAACAACTAAAATAATCTAAATTCTTTACTATAATTCTAGTTGATGAGTTGGTGGTAGTGTATGAGTAAACAAATATTTTTACATACCTCTTTCAACATCAACAACAACAAGATACTTGTCTATGATACAATTTAACATTTCTATCCATCTCATGATACAATTTAACATGTCTATTCATCTCTTAACATCATTTCATGATATAGATGTGAAAATTAATAATGGTCCAAACTATTAAAATTGGTATAACATAATAGCATAAAGGGTAGATATTGAACGGTCAAAACATAAATTTGTGTGTTAAAAATGGGAGTTCAAGTGTGTATATTGTGGAGATGGGTTAGTTGAAAAAAGTTACCATTTATAGTACTGAAATTAAATAGCAGTGACATTAAAAGGAATGGGGTAATGGCTTTGTAAAGGGTTAAATGCTTTGAATGTTTTGAGCTAAAAAAATTTCAGTGGCAGAGTCACAGCTGCAGAGTTAAAGCATACAGAGAGTGCCAGCATGCATTACAGCTATGCAAATTGACCAAGCTTTGACTCTAGAATTAACACATGAGCTGGCGATATTGACGGATCAAAGTGACCACGTGACCCAGGATTTATTCTAATCACACCAAAGCAATAGTATTAATATAGGTTTTCACAATGTTCCTCTCATATATGTTATAGGTAGATTTTTAGTATAACCGAAAGGTGAATGATTTAATTTTTTAAAATAATATTTATTGGGAGATACATCCACATATTTTAAAAACATTAATACTTTTGAAATTCATTTAATAATACCAAAAAATATAAATTTTTAAATTTGTCAAATATTATCTGTCATTTATTAATTAAATTATATATCAGTAACATTAAATATTTCTATTATATAATATTAATGTTAAAATGCTACTAAAAATATAATAAATATTTTCATTACTCTACTTAACAAATGAAAATATATGAACTGATATACAATATTATATGTATAAACAAATGTGATATTGTCTTCAATCTTCTACATTAACATCTTGTAAAAAACTAAAAATATTTTCACTTTTTTATTAATTTTAAAGGAAAACCAAACTAGGTGGTATGGTATTCAAAAAAACTAGCGTGTAAGACTAGTTTTTCACCAATTCATATTGTAATGGTTATATGCTTGGTATAATTGCTAGTTTACCGGTATTAAGTCTAATTTACTGGTTTATCTGTTTAACCGATCAAGACGATTCTCTTTACCATTTACCAAAGATATCAAATTGAATTGAAAGTTGAATAGCATCCCCATCACTTAAATGTTTCCACTGAATCACGTGCTTGGTTCAGAACCTTCACTTCCTCAGCTAGACAGCAATGCCTTCACCAACTCATACAAATGCTTATATCTTTACTATGTTAAGTTTCCTTGTGAGGGCTAAATGGTTTTGTACCCCAGCTTGTTTTGCCAATCAGGGGAAGGAAACAAATGCAACCTCCACAAATCAATGTTTTAATAATGTTTGTACTAATTTTAAGGGAATAAAGTATCTTTTCATATCATGGGATAATTTATCTAGCCCAATCTATAAATGTATAATATATGTATTGTTTTGTTTAATTTTAAAAATATTTATATAAAAAATAATTAAATATGACATATATCATAGATTTTAGTAACAAAAGTAGAAAATTTATCTACTTGTAATATAAGGAGATACTTTATTTCTAATAATTATTTGCAATCTCAAGACATTTGTATTATTTTAATTTTGTGATCCTCTATTGAAATTGTGACTATAATATTCCTCCACACCCTTCCTATAATTAGGACCACATTTTACCTATCATAAACACAACATCATCACACCAGTAACTATATCATATATTAAAAAAATAACTATACCATATATTAGAACCATCTATACGAGTCAATGAAATAATACGTGCAATTGTTACTTTGAATCATTTATTCAAATTAGGGATCATATCACTAGATATTGTTTAATTGCAGTAGCAGTGATCACTGCAATCACATTATACAACAATTGGGGTGTGAAACCGAACGACATTATTGTGATCTTGGATTGGGCATCAGTTTGGCCAATTATACTTTGAATCACATAGAATTCAAAAATATTATTGTAATCATAAAATAATTCACATTGCAACAGCCGCAATTTGCATCGTAACGACTCCAATGACCATAATCATAGTAACTACATATGTGACTACAATCATGATTGTAAACACAATTTAAAACATTGCTTTGAAGATGGAGAGTTCTGGTGGGAGTCATAATGTGGTTTAATAGTTAGGGCAAAGAGTTTAAGTAATGGAGTGAAAGAAGTTGTGAGTTCGAGTATCACACATAACACATTTAAAAAATAAAAGGGGAGTTATAAGGTGGTTTGATGGTCAGTGTGAAACGTTAGAATGATGGAAGTTGAGGGTTTGAGATTCACCCATAATAAATATTATCATACTAACAATTATAATAAGAAAATAGAGAGTTATGGTTAGAGATGACAAAACAGACCGTCCAATCCATTTTGCATGTGCTTGCAAATGTCTGCAAAAATTTAAGCGAATGAGGATATATCTGCATTGTCTTAACGGACAAAATTCAATGTTTTTTTCCGTTTTAAAATGGGCTAACGGGCCTGCGGGCATTTTTTTATAATTAAAAAAATTAAAAAATTCATATAATAAATTAAATAAAGTAGTTGAAGATAAAAATTAATAAATTTTTTGATATTTATATGAAGTTGAACAAATTACATTATATTACAAATTTTTAGGGATTAAAAATCACATTACATCCTAACTTATTTAAAAATTTCTTAATTTTTTCTTAAATTATGATCGTGGACCACCGCATTACCCAATTGACATATCTATGGATTTGACAAACCAAAATGGATAGGACAAAACAGGCTAATAGGTAAAATTTATATATTTTGCTTGCAAAAATACTAGCTATGCAGTCACCCTTGTGGTCATTACCCATTTTCTCATCTATAGTTATGGTGTTGGTAAGTCTTTGGACCATTTTGAACAAGAAGTGCTGAGGGACCAAACCTGGTAATATGCAGGAAAAGGACTAGAAGATTATAAAGTACTAGAAACTTATATCTATCTGAAAATACTTACACGCTCATCATTTCATATTTATATAAGCATGATGCTGTGTAATAGTTAACAATTTAGCGGTCAGCCATTTTAACCTTTACAACCATGACAAATGAGGCTGTCTGCATATCTTTAAAGGCTGTCCATTTAGTTGTATAAAATCATGTAATTAATTCGAAGAAAATCATTTGCTAGTAAAGGATTTCACACATGTGGTTTTAGTGCTGCAATAGTTCTTGGTTTTAATCCTTAGGTTTTAATATGAGTAATGATAAACCATAATCATCATGAAAAAGCAACCTATCTTATAAAATAATCATTAATAAATAAAATATTATTATATGACATATTATATTTTTTATGTTTAGAATGATATATCATTTTCTTTTCACCGTACTATATAGCTTTTAACTACCTTATAAAACCAATAAAAATAGTTATTTGTAGTTAAATTTTCTTTATATTAAAAAAATAGTTCATTTAACGAGTGTATTAAAATAGAAATAATGTATTTAAAAGAGAGTAGCATAATAAAATGACGCCTTTCATAGCAACACCCTTTTATATAAATCTATAATTTATATATAAATCCATCAGTTTCATATATTTTGATTTCTAAGGTTATGCATATAATTTAAAAATCATTTGAATGGTGTAGAATTTTGATATAATTTGACTCAAATAATTTTATCTAATTTACCTTAAAAACTAGATTAAAAGAAAATGGAAGGATGTGTAAAAATAAGTAATAAATAAGGGTGTAGTTCAAAAATAAAATATAATGCTTTATATTTCTAAAATATCAAAATGAAATAACACTAGAAAATTAAATGATGAAAAAATATTGAAATGAATGAGTAATTGTTAAGACATCATATTTGAACAATTGAAAAATATATATGTTCATAAGGTAAGAGTTTTATATAGTATTAATCTATTATTTATTATTTATTTATAATAATTATTAACTCTTTAAAAAAGTAATACAAATAGATAATAATTAATATGTTGATTATGTATAAATTTTTATACTAATAATACATAAATATTATATTTTCAAGAAAGAAATGCATTCTGATTTTTATTACTTACCAAAATGTGTAGTGGTGTCTTTATAGTGAAACGAAAGGATAATTTCTCAAACTAATTTTAACTTGCAACCAAAGGTCAAGGTTGCACTCACGTGGTTAAGCTCTTTCCAAGTGGCCACCCTAATGGTGGGGTTATGACCATGTGCTTGATTCTCACAAATGAAAGCCTTCGATTATGCAGCAGTCAAACACAATCAGCAAATTCTGAGAGAGCAGAAGAAGTATAACGTTGTTGAGTTCAACTCCTCTCCATCAAGACAATCTAGTACTGTATTGTAAGGAGAAATGAGATTTATGATTTATTTTAATAAAAAAAAGTTAAAGTCATCATCATTAGATTTTTATTTTTGTCATATATTACAATTTCAACATAGTACTGGACTATTAAGTAACACAAAGAGGATACAAAATCAAGGTTATTGGAATTGGACCATTGGGTTGAGTAGCATCATCTAGGTCTTGGTCTCCTACATTGTTAGCAATAAGTTGCATCTTATTGGCGGCGATAATATCTAAAGCCAAGTTTAAATTTGATATTAGCACTTTACTCTTGTATTAAATGTTTGTGCTCATTTTCCAATATCAGATCATAAGAAAGGATGAGTTGTTTAATTCTCTAGAATGTTTATTGTTTCATTTGTTTGGCCGCTAGAGATAATACGATTTATAAAGATAAGTTTGAGGAAAGGAGAACCGACTTTCCAGTTAAGATAATTCTTCTCTCTTTTCCATAAGTTATTATACAATAATTAATAAGCTAGTTGTTCAATGAAAATTTACAATCAAGTTGAAAACTAACAAGTTAAGAGTTCAAATATGAAAAGTGATAAGCTAGCAAATTGGTAATATTTAGCTAATAAAGTAGTTTCATATTTATTCTATGTTTTAGATTATGCGTATAGCTGAAGTAATCATGATATAAAAATTAAGAGTTGTTTAAAGATGAAAAAAAATAAGGATATAATAAAAAATAAAGTATAAAATATGTATTTAGTTTTTAAAACATCAAATTAAAAAATAAAAAATTAAGGGTGTGTTTGCTTTGGCCATTTTTTATTATCATTTTCAATGAAATCAAAAAATAAGTGTAAGAACATGTTTGCCTTGTTGTTTTCATTTCGTATTTCAGAAAACATAACATTCATTTCCTGAAATTTTGAAAATGAAAAAATGTTATTTTCAATATTTTAAAAAATGAAGCAATGACATTTCATTGAGTTTTTTAAGACTTTTTACTTTATTTGTTCTATATCTTTTGATGTTTTAACATTTTCATATTATTCCAAAAAATTTGGTATTTTGAAAACTCAATACACGTTTATATTTTATTTTCCTATTATACCTTTATACATTACTTCTTTTTTCACTACATGTTTCTTCATTTTTTAATATATATATTTCAAAGTGCATTAAATATGATTATTTTAGTTAAATTGTGTGGAATCCTTTAAAAATTTCATAAAGTATGTACAAAATCTTAAACATCAAATGATGTTACTCTCTCACTTATTAATAAAACACTAAAATCAGTTGATAAGTACTTCCAGACTACCATAAATCATCATAATATAATTTATTTATTTATCTCTCAACATAATAACTTTTTTCGCACCTCTTATGATATTGTTGAAATAGTTCGACAATGAGTATAATAATATATGATTTTGTTATAAAAATTGACGTCTCTTGAATTTATTGCAACCTTAATTAAATAATAGAATATTTGTATATTACTAATTTATGTTAGCTTTTAATTTTTTGGATAGCACTTGCAACTGCATGATGCTCATTATGACATTCCACATGTCTTTGTGGTAGCTAATGACCAAATCTAGCTATTAAAAATGATTAACATATTGTTGACATAAAATCCGTTGAAAAAGAAAATGTAAATATCAGATATGGAGAATGTGACGAACTATTCGTGTTACTTATTAAAATTTAGAATTGAAGTAGTTATAAAGGCAAGTGTCGTTGTTTGCGAAGTTTACAATGAATGATTTTGAAAATGAAAATGATAACAACAAACATGTTTTCAAGAAATGAAAACATAAAAATGAAAACTATTTTTTGAAAATAAAAATAAAAAATAAAAACATAAAACATTTCTTGAAACCAGAAAGATGTCAAAAGAGAGAGAATAACTAATAGGTGTCACTTGACATAATAAAGTCTCTCATTTATAAGGTGATAAACTATCTGAACTAGTTTACTATCATAAAGATAGAAGCTCAAACATATTGAAATGATAAGTAAATTTATCAAACCTGTCGAAAATTTATAATATCTTATTAATGTTTATGTATCATATATTTCACTATAATTATATTAGTTGTTATAAAATAAGTGGTTTAATTTTCATAGTCTATATGACTTCTAGAAAGTGATAGGCTTAATGAGTGATATTCATGTTGGCCCATAGAGAATAATTAATGAGAACCCTATTATTAATCATAAGGAATAATTATGTCCACAATACACGAAAATGACAAACAATTTTTTTTTCTCCCCATCAAAGAAAATATATGTAGTTCCATGAGGAGCTTCGAAATTTAGTTCAGGAATATCATATCATACAACATACCAAAGAAAGATTAAGAACATGGACTCAAATATGTATTTGTATTCTTATTTTATTATGTGAGAATCATAAAGGCAAAGATCTTTTAAAAATTGACATTTCTCCAATTAAAGATTGTAACAATTGGTATAAGAGTCGATGATTCGACTGTACATAGTGGGATTAATGGGGACCGAACAAACAAGTGTATAGTATCTACCATTGAAGAGAAGATTGTTAGAATATTTAATTGTATAGTCGCATATTGGATATGAGTAGACAAAAGAAATAGTTTATAAATAGAAAAAAACAAATGAAACTATTACGTTACGCTTTTGGTTCAAGACGTGATGTTTCACTTATTTATCTTCTCTCTTTCTCTACTCTAATAACAATGAGATTCCCTCGTAATTATAGGTTCTTTGGTCTCCCTGTTGTTGTAGGTTCCTTGTTAAAAAAACTAAATGACACGTAATAACCACTTGATTTTATGGTGGATCTCTTTTCTTTGTCTGTGTCATTCGGAAAGGTGTGTTTTCTTTCATTTATGAGTATTATAGTTAACAAAATTAGGTATCCCTAAATATATAACTCTTAACTAATATTCCCACAAGACATAAACTATGTAAATATTAAAGTCGTATGATACTTGTAAGAAGTTTCCTTATGCAAAGATGAAAGTGAGTTTGTTAATAATAGGTAAATTTGGATTAGCCATCACTGAAGTCACAATATTATAATTACATTTATCCTATTTTCTTGTAGCAATTTTGCTAAATGCAATATAATTCAATTGCGTCCGTGTTTGGATTGACTGATATGAAAAGAACCAAATTAAAAAGACTAATCTATTATTTAGGAGAACATCATAACTTAAATATTATATTAAATTTGTTATGCTAACCAATATGAGACTAATAGCGAACCCACATAGTCATGAGAGTTTGTACACGTAGACCATGAAAAGAAATGTTTGTATATATTATCCTTATAGTTAACATTTGTTACGTTTGATGTTTTATAAAATTGCCCTCATCTCACTTTATTTGTCTTAATCTAATACATTTTGAACCATTTAATGTTACTTGCACTCTCTATCCTCGGATCTACAATTGTGTAGGACTCTTAACATCGTCACACCCTTTATAGGTTGATGTCCACAATGATCGTCACTCTATTGGTAATGACTCAATGGAAATCCTCTCTCTTATAGTGGTTCTACTCACCTATAGTATTTAAAACTATATTGTTGGTACTATAGCTTGCAACAATTATAAATGACACGAAATAATACTTACTAGTTGAGTTACAACTAGGTCGCTCTCTTCAAGACGTTTCGTGAGATTGCCCAAAATGTGCAAGCAAACTCTCAATCACGCCATCCCTAGAATAAAACAACACAATTCTCTGTTATCGAATTCTTACTGCACTATAAGAACCAATCTCGAATACACCCATCATAATATAGCTACCAAGTGTTCATTCTCGAAATACCCACAATATAACTATCAATGTTAGTTCTCGAAATACCACAATATGATTATCCATGTCAATTCTTTTTGCACAATCTGACTATTAGTGAGTTCTCGAAATTCTCACAATTTGGCTGCATGTACCAATTCTTATTGTCAAGTAAAGAAAGGGGAAAGTTTGTCGGAAATGTGTCAGTGGAAAGTATGAGGGAGAAAAAAAAAGTCGAGTAAAATCATATTCAACTTAAGACAAAAAAATATGAAGGAAGAAGACTTTTATTTATAACATCGTATCTTTTTCAAGTTTCGCATCTTTCCTTTGTGAGACTTTTTCAAAAGTCTTCTATGTGTGATTTAAGAGATTTTTAGATTTCCCACCCAAAAAAATTGCTACACAACATACACCTTTATCATGCATATGTAGCCATTTTGGTTGAACAACTCTCCTTCATCAATTGGAGAGGTTTTAGGTGCATTTGCTAACATGCAGTTTACGGGAAATCCAGGGATGAATATTTTCACTTTATTTAGTGTTACTACAGCCTCGTTTTGGTATTTCCGGATTTTTGTTCAAGTATATCCCTATTTAAATCGAGAATGGTTTTCTTTAGTACTAAACCTTTAATACTCTAATGTGAGAGAAATAATACTAGATACTAAAATAATAAAAAATTTGAACTCTTAAGTTTTTTGGTGCTCATATGTTAGAATCTGGACTCTTTGATACTTGAAGACCATCTATCCCATTTACACTTATTATAGAAATATAAACATAAAGATTCTCAATTTTTTATGTTAATTTTCCCTGATCATTGACTGCAGTAATTTCAAAGATTGTTCACCTTGTTGTACGTGCTTTAAGCCCTCTCCCCTATTTTTATTTTATTTCTTAATAAAAGGAAAATCTAAAGTACATAAAGGAAGGACAGTGTGTACTATATTATTTAGGGTGTTCCTACAGGACACCCGTGTAGCAAAAGCATTATATCAAATTACTACATTATTTAATTACACAAAGAAATTAAGTAAACAAAATCAAGCTTCCGAATTACAAATATAATTTTCCAATCCGCGCTTGCTACAGAAGATTAGACTTTGCAAACAATAAAATCCATCATGTACATCACCAAATGAAGATTTTGTACAATCTTCTCTTATTTCGATTATCGTAAGCACACGGATTGTACATGGATAGAATAAAGCGCCGTAATACACTGATGCTACATCCAGCTGTAAACAGATAATGAGATTGATTTGTATTTGGATATGAAATATTCTATACAAACTAATATGTATTAATCTATTTGCTATTAATGATAAACCATCACATCATTAAAAAATAAATTAACTTTAAGTACAAAACAATTTATTAGAATGTGTAAGGATGTGATTGTTTATCATTTATGACGAACATTGTAATATAAATTAGTGAATATAGAACATTTTTGTTTATGGCTTAGGAAGGACAATACCTCTCATCCCATTCGGTTTGCTATTATTACAAAATTGGAATGAATATATTTCTCAATCTATTTCAAATGAATCCATTTGAAGGGTATTTATACAAGAAGAAGACATAGTTACTTCGCATTCAAGTAACCTTACATAATATTTATAAAAAAACAATAAACTCCTTAACTAACTAATATAGTTCACAATAGAAATTCTAGAAGGATCTAAACCCACCCCATGACAAAATAATGAAGGAAAAGCCATACTATGTTGTTTTGAATTCTAATGTGCCAAGTGGCTCGGACACGGCCCAAGGCCCTGAAGAACTCACGTGCCTTGGTGCGCCATGATCGGTCAAAGACTCTCAGTCATGACCATGCACCTCAGTCAGCCTGATTCTGTCAAATTTCACGCACCTTAGTTAGTCTGTCTTTGTCATGCCTCATGCACCTCGGTCATGCCTCATGCGCCTCAGTCAGCTTCTCTCAGTCACGTCTCATGTGCCTCGGTCAATTTGTCTTTGTCATGTCTCATGCTCCTCAACTATTTGTCTCAGTCACGAGCTAACTCCCTCAATCATCCTGTCTCGCTCATGAACAATTACCCTCAACCATGGGTCATTTTGTCTCGGTCATGGGCATCTTCCCTCGGTCATGAGCCAACTTGTCTTAGTCAAGTTGGTCATCTCTCTTGGTCACAATACCTGATTTTTGTTGGGTAGTCTGTTTGGTTGATTGGTTGATAACTTCAATACCCCCACCCGCGCAAACTAGAGAGTATATGTTGATTACTCCAAGCTTGGATATTAAATAAGAGAAAGGAGAGAGATCAAGAGGTTTTGTGAAGATATCTACAAGTTGTTATGTTGTTCAAAGTGGTAAGAGATATAAAAGCTTTGATTAGAGCCTTTGTCAAACCACATTTCAATCAATGTCATGTGCTTTATTCTTTCATGGAAGTCTAAGTTTGCAGCTATATGTCTTGTTGAGTTATTGTCACAATACAACAAAGCTGACTGAATGAAAGGCACATTGAAATTGTTGAGGAGAAAGGTCAACTACAAAATTTCAAAATTTGTGGAAGCTTGTGCACGATATTTTGCATCTGATAAAGATCTAGCAACAATATTTTGTTTCTTAGATTTTCAAGATATCAAGAAAATACCCAAAAATATGCAATAGCCACTAATAGGTTTTCTAGAATCAATGCATATGGCTATATCTAAATCACTAAAGGCTTTTAATTGAAGAGAAGATGTGGTGGGATAGAAAACACCTTGATCAAGATTACTCTTGAGTATCTTAAAACTATACTTAGGGCCTTATAATGGCATGTGGTAGGTTGAACCATGAATTGGCTTAGTTGTTGGACAACAAAGAATATATCAAGCCTAGTGTTATTAAGGTAAAGTAATTGTCCTCTCAATCTTCTATAAGAAGGTGAATCATGGTAAGGGGGAGCATCATCTTGACACAATTTGATGGTTTTGACCATAGGGGTAGCAATAAGCTTGGCTGTGAAGAAGCCTATATCAAATAATATGTTTAGAGCATATTTCCTTTAGCAAAGGGATATACCATTTGTTGTTCTAGCAACTTCTAACAATGAAATATTTTAGAACACCAAAATCTTTAATTTTGAACTTCTTATGTAAGTAATCTTTTACATCCCCTGCCTCTGTTTTTTATTTCCTGCTAGGACAACATCATCTACAGAAATGAGAAGAGCAGTGAAGCATAAACCTTTGTTTTTGGTAAATAGGGAATGATCTGTAAATATTAGATGGCAACCAAGAGGGGGGGGGTTGAATTAGTTGTTGGGAAAAATGATCGATTTTTCTATTGTGATATCAAAGTGTTTGTGTGACGGAATGTTGATGTAGAAATGTACCAAGTTAAAGCAAAAATGAAACTATAAGAAGAGTATACATAGAATTTTTATACTGGTTCACTTTCTTGTCCATCGGAGATTACATCCAGTACTTTTGTCACACAAGAGATTTTCCACTAGATACTTTGAGTTGCAATTACAAATTCTCTCCCCGATACCCTTATACCTTACACATTTACAAATATCTACCCTTGGAAAACAACCTTTCCAAGTGAACTCTTTTCCCTTTCTCACCACACCCTCGTAATGAAAAGTTAACAACAAGCTGAAGAATATATCAATGGCAGGATTGCCTTTACAAGTTTGACAATAATATAACTTGCAATCATTTTTTCTCTCAATACACTTATCAAAACAATGCTCTAAAATGTTTGAAAAACTTTAGAACTTTATACTTGAAGCAACTTCGGAAAATCTAAAAGTTTTGAAACATAGTTGTAAGTCAAAGTGCAAAAATTTGTTTGAAAGTGTTTTGAGAAGAAAGTGAGTTAATGATATGAAAGTTGTATATTGTGTGAATGTTTCAAGACCTTTTAAATAGGTTTCCAATCAACCATGATAGCCTTCCAGAAGTTGGGACACGATTGGAGTTGAAGCCCATTGATTTTGGATGAAAACTCTTCATTTGAATTTTGAAAAACTGATTGCAACAACTATGTGTAATCGATTACCACGGGGGTGTAATCAATTACCAAAACTTGCTATTTAGCCACGTAATCGATTATTGCCATGTAATAATCGGTTACAGGTGTCACTTATGCTTTTGGTATCTATTTTCTTAGTCAGGTAACCTATTACATTGTTCCAATAATCTGTTACCAACTGTCACACAGTGTAGGTAAGTTGTTACGTAGATCTAGTAATCTGGTACTCAGGTCAAGTAACATATTACTTAGCATTTTGAAAATGACTCAAGAGTTTTCCGATTCTTTCAAAATATTTTTATGTTCCTTTGAATTTCTTTGAGCATTGCTACTAAATATAAATTGAGCATAAGAATAGAAGTACCTATTGAAGACTTAACCTCTAATTTTCTTGAAGCTTGAACTTCTATGTCTTCATAATCTTCTTCTTTTTTCTTCTTTTTGTGATCATTGCGTCTTCATCAAAACTGTGTCAATGTTAAGAGAAATATCTTCTTCACAATCTCCCCCTTTTTGATGATGACAAACCAACTTCTTTTGACAAGATATGTTTTTAAATTTTTCTGAAAAGCAGCATATTTCATATGATATGACTTGTTTGACTTGAGTGTGCTCCCCTATCTTATATATTCACCCCTTTGTTTTATTTTATGTGCCCGAAATAATTTAGATAGAAAAATACAACCCAACTTTTCTCCCTCTTTTGACTTCATCAAAAAGAAGGAAAAACTAGGTTTCTGGCATAATAGACACACACACATATATATATATATACATATATATACATATACATATATATATATATATATATATATATATATAGTAAATGGTAACAAGATATATAGTTTAACTTATTGAAATGCCAAGGTCAAAAAAATTTATTTTGAAATTATGTAATATGAATAATAATAATACTATAGAATAATGATATATCATTAAAATTTCATAGCACATATATATATATATAACAAAGTGATAGCAAAGGTTCATACGTAGCAAATGTAACTAACATAGTCATAATAAACATAGTGAACATAAACCAATAGAGTTAAGTAGTTCAAATAGTGACAACGAAAAAGCAAAACAACTACATCCATCAACATCAAGAACAAAAACTATGACACAACTTCCTAGACCACTACTCTAAGAATCTGGCTCAGCCTGCTTGGTACGAGTGGAGTCAGAGGAGGAAGATTCAGCATGAAATGAGGGTCGAGTAGGAGGGTCAACAAAAGGATTTTCTGGGTTAGCAACTTGTTGATCACCATGATGCTTATAAATCATGTCGGTGGTATTTCGAAAGAATATCATCTTGTGGATCACATCCACAACAAAACTTGTTATCCCGAGCACCAAGTGGGATCTTAGACTCATCATAAAAGGATACGACAGGATACTCAAGTATAGTAGTTATGAGAATCACATAAGGCAAGGTTCCAAAATCGCCTCTAAAGGCCCACATTTATTTCATTACCATTAATGTCCAATTGATTGGCACATTATGTTTAATAATGTACATCAATTGTAGTTTCATACCATTTAGTTGTGAATGATTTGAAATTTTTGGAATCACAATGTAACACAAAAAGTAATGAAGCAAACAATCCTCTAGATTTAAATTTCCAACAAGTATATTGTTTCGGTTTCTAACATAATCACCGACAGACCTATGCTTACGTAGTTCAATTTCCCTTTTTTAATATCCACACATAGAGTAGTAGAAATTCATTTTATTATACACTTCCAAGTCACACTGAATATCTAATTCTACTATCGTCCTTATGTTTGGCATATTACCGCAAATAGAACCTAAAGTTTTGAAGTCTATGGCAATGTCTTTGTCTTTGACTAAGGAGAAGATTTTATTCTTCTTGAAGGTTAAATTGTAGTAAAATATGCTTACAAGTTTAGGATAATAAACACAATGCATTTCATAAAACTCAAAGAGTCTTTGTTGCTTAAACATTATAGGGGAAATGAAATCATTATTCTCAAAAGAATTTAACATACCATACTTAAGAGTAAAAATGGGTCTTTGTGTGAAGTGCTCCTTGAATACTTTACGTTTGTCCTCGTTAGCAAGAAGTCACACCAAGTCCAATATGTTGATCTCATCATAGGTTGATTGCCTTCATTGATTCACATTGGTGCCTTGTTTCTTAGTTCTGGAGGATGAAGCCATGAAATTGAGTTTTTGAAATAACTAGGTTTTGGAGGTTTGGAGATTCGGTGGTTTTGATTTTGACCACTAAACACGAAAATTATAACTAGAAAGTGTTTAGAAATGAAAATATGGTATGAAACAACTCAAAAATCACTCAAAACGATTAAGAATAGTGGTTTTCCGAAGTTAGGGGGTTACCACGGTTGAGAGAATAAAAAATGGAGAAGATGAAGTTTAAAAAAATTGAGATTTTGCCTTAAATAGAATAGAGTATAATCAGTTACCATGATTGAGTAATTTATTGCCCATTCTTACTATCTTGGTAATTAATCAATTATTTCACAATATATTTGATTACATTGTCCAGTTTTTGAATAATTAGGCTATCTAATGCCTTATAATCAATTACCCTATCATAATAATAGATTACACACTCCAAAATAGTAAAAATTAAGCAATTTAGGTATATAGAAGCACAAGTAGGCATGTGGTACATATAATGAAGCACATAAATTAAAATAAACATGTTTAGGACAAATATGCTTCATCAAAAATGCCTAATTCTTGTCTAAATTTATAAAAAGGTTCTTTAGTTAAAGGTTTAGTAAAGATATCTACGAATTAGTCATGTGTATCAACAAATTCCAAGAAAATATCTTTCTTTTGGACGTGGTCCTAAAAGAAGTGATGTCTTATATCAATATGTTTGGTACAGGAATGCATTACATGATTCTTAATGAGGTTTATAGCACTAGTATTATCACATCTTAAGGAAATGCATCCTAATTCTTATCCATTATCTCACAATTGTGGCTTGAGCCATAGCACTTGGGCACACCATTTACTTGCTGCTATGTATTCTGATTCAGCAGTACTAAGAACAACACATGCTTACTTTTTACAAGACCATGAGACTATAGCATTTATGAGAATGTGACCAATATCACTTGTACTTTTCCTCTCAGTTTTGCATCCAGAAAAAAATCTGAATATCTCACCAAGTCACATAGACTTCCTTTCAGATACCATAGTCCTACATCAAGTATGCCATTAAGATATTTTAATATCCTTTTCACGACAGTAAGATGTGACTCTTTGGATTTTGATTGATAATGTGCACAAAGACAAATACTAAACATGATATCAGGTCTACTTACAATAAGATAAAGAAAGGAACCAACCATACCTCGAAACTTAGAGATTTCAATGCATTTTCCAGTCTCATCATCATCTATGTATGTTTCAGAACCCATAGGAGTGGCAATATGTTTGCAGTCATCCATTTCAAAGTGTTTTAGCATATCCCTGCAATATTTAGATTGGAAAACAAAGATGTTATCCTTGAGTTATTTGAGTTTTAGTCCAAGAAAGTAGTTCAACTTTCCAATCATGGACATCTCAAACTCCCATTGTATCATTTTACCGAACTCACTACACAAAAGATCATTACTAGAACTGAAGATGATATCATCAACATAGATTTGAACAAGTAGAGTATGATGATCTATTTTCTTAATGAATAATGTAGTTTCGATCTTTCCTTTAGAAAATCCTTTATCAAGTATAAAACTTGTTAAAGGCCATACCAAGCACGAGGAGCTTGCTTTAAGCGATAGAGAGATTTCTTAAGTTTATAGACATGAAAGGGATGCTTGTAGTCTTCGAAAACAGGAGGTTATTCGACATACACCTCATCGTGTACATAAACATTTAGAAATTCTCTTGACATCCATTTCATATAGCTGAAAATCCAAAGAACATGCATATGCAAGCAATAACCTAATAGCTTCAAGTCTAGCAATCGAAGCTAAGGTTTCATCAAAGTCGATACCTTCTTCCTAGTTGTATTCTTGTGCTACAAGTCTTGCTTTATTTCTTATAATAATACCATTTTCATTTTATTTATTTTGAAAGAACCAACCTGTTCCTATAACATGTCTATCCTTAGGTCTAGGAACAAGTTCCCAAACTTTGTTTCTCTTCAAATGGTTAAGTTTTTCTTGCATAGCAAGAATCCAGTGTTCATCCTTGATTGCATCATCAATTTTGGATTGTTCCACTTTAGAAACAAATGCCATTTTCAGACAAGCATCATTAAGTTTTAGGCGAGTAGTAACTCCCTTACTTATATCACTGATGATGTTGCCAATGTGATGATATCAATGGGTTCTACATTCTTTAGGTAAATCAGAATGAATATGCTCTTCTTGTGATGGTAAATCATCATCTATTTTCAAATGCATTGTGTTGGTTGTAACATTGCTAATAAGATAGTCCAAGGATGAATTAGGAAAGTCATCGTCATCAACCATGGATTTTTATTCAGAGGTTGGATTAGATTCATCAAAAGTTACATGAACGTATTCTTTCATGGCCATGGATCTCTTATTGAAAATTATAAAAGCTTTGCATGTAAGAGAATAGCCAAGGAAAATTCCTTCATCTACTTTTGCATCAAACTTTCCTAAGTTTTCCTTACCATTATTTAGCACATACCATTTGTAGTCAAACACATACAAAGGAGAAATATTTGGTTTTCTACCTTTAAAGATTTCATATGGGGTTTTCTTTAGAATAGATCTTATTAAAACTCGGTTGGAACATAGCATGTCGTACTAACTGCATAAGCCCAAAAGTATTTTTGGGAGATTAGTTTTATTCAACATTATACGTTCTAGTTCTTCCAAAGATCTATTCTTTCTCTCCACAACACCATTTTGTTATGGTGTTCTAGGAGCAGAGAAATTTTGTGTGATATCATTATCATCAGAAAATTCCTAAAAAATAAGCATTTTGAAATTATCCTCCATGATCGCTTATTTTAGCAGCGATTTTTATTTTGAACTGTCTTAGCATATTTGCTGAAGGCATTAAATGCCTCATTCTTATGTACCAAGAATAGAATCCAAGTGTAGCTTGAAAAATCGTCTACTATCAGAAGAGCATAGTAGTTACCACCAAAACTTTTGGTCTGGGATGGGCCAAATAAGCCCAGATGTAGTCATTGCAATGGTCTATCAGAAGAAACCATATGCTTTGGTTTGAAATCAGTTTTTTTTGTTTAGCCTTTTGATAGGCACTACATAGTTTGTCTTTAACAAACTTCATACTATGTAAATCAACAACTAAATCTTTGTTGATCAGTTTATTAAAATGATCTGTATGTATATGAGCAATTCTCCTATGCCATAACCACACATCATGATCATTAATAGCTAAACACTTAATGGGAAGAGAAAAATCATTTAAAGCAACCATATAAATATTGTTTATTCTCTTACCAATAAGTTTAGGTTTTTCGGATACCTTACTATCAATGTTGCACTTGTCGGGATAGAAAGCCACATGGAACCCTTTGCCACAAATTTGACTTATAATGAGTTAGTTGCGCTTGAGTCTCTCAATGTATAGAACTCCTTCTACTGTAGTAGAAGGTGGCTTCTCAACTCTACCAACTCCAAGAATTCTTCCTTTATTGTTGTCACCATATGTGATATAGCCTTTGTCCCTTAAAGTAAGGACAATGCACTTTCCTTTATCGTCCGTCATATGTTTTGAGCAGCCGCTATCCAAATATCATAAATCGTTGGCGGCTCCCAAATATTCCGACAAAACAGGTTAACTAATATTAGGTACCCAATTCAGATTGGGCCCTACAAGGTTAAAACATTTCTCTACCCATTGAAAACGTCCTAGATGTACACCATATTTTCTATTCATGCAAGTATTATGTGTATGCCCATATTTTTTATAGTAAGTGCAGATGGGTTGGTGTTTTTGTATCCTAGTTTTAGATTTAGAAACATGATGAGTATGGATACTTTACTTTTGAAAATTTATTTTTGTTGACATTTCCCTTTTCTTATATAAAGAAGGTTTGGAAAAATCAAGACTTGTATGGCCGGTGGAGTGTCTTTGCATTTTCAATATGTTACCCAAGTTTATACTACTCTTGTTTAGACTATTGAGTTCAAGACTCAAAGTAGAAACTTTATTTTCAAGAGCAATATAATTTGGACAAGAAGAAGAAGAAGTTTTATCTTGGAATGCGTCAATCTCATTCTTTTGTTTAAAATAGATTTTGGCGAATTTGACATATTCACTATGCAATTCATTAAAAGCATTTTGTAATTCAAAAAATGATGGCTTATCTAAAGGTTCATTTTCACTTACCTCCTCATCATTACAATGATGACACACCATTAGAGAGATGAGTTTGTGAAATGACAAATAGTCAAAGACTGCCATCATAATTAACCTACTTAGTTTTGATGAAGACAAAGAGTTAAATGGAAGCTTGAAGACTTGGGCATCACAACAAACAACATACCGAAAACTCCAGGTCAATGTCGTAGAACTTATGATTGCTTTTATATTCTAGAGTCCTAAGATGCTTGCCTAGTATTGAGTTTAGGTTAGGTAAACCCAAGATGGAAGTCTCACATTAAGTCTAAAATGAAAATTATATAGGTTGAGGCATCACATATTATATATATATATACATACATACATATATATATATATATAATAAGTAAGATTCATGCATTTGCATTAGGGATACATGGTTTTGTGCATAAAGAAATCAATTGTTTCAAAAATCATGAGTTGCTTTCTCTTACATCATATAGAGACTTTACCATACATGTATGAAAAACCATTTTCATACATATTAAACGAATAACTCAATTGATAATCGATTAAATCTTGTTGAAATTCGTTAACTGATTAAGAAAAGGTGTAATCGATTAAAAGGAGTTACAGTAGCTAACATCCCATGATTTCTGGCTTATTAATCAATTAATAAGGTAAATAATCGATTAAGCCATAACTGAAAAAACTGTTTTCAAGAAATATGTTAATCGATTAACATGCTATATAATCGATTAGTATCAGTTAGAATCAGTTATGAACAAAAGCTGTTATTTTAAACAGAACAATCAATTTTTAGGAAACATATTTTGAATTTTCAATTCAGAGAGAGTGAGAAAAACTCAAGATTCTTAGAGCTTAATTTTCAAGGCTATCTTGCCGATCTTTGAGAAATTATTCTTGCATTCTTTAACAAGAGAGAAAAGAGAGAAAGTCTTTTCCAATGTGCTAAAAATTTTCATTCAATTGAAAAAACTTGCATAATCTTCACACCTAGTTTTAGGGTTGTTTATGAGAATTCTGTCAAGGGTTATAGTGCCGAATTCAGAGTCTGTATCCGCACAATTTGGTGTGCAAAGTAACTCGGCGAATTTTCTATTATTAAAGGATAATTCTCGTGGTGTGTTGGAATCACCACAAGTAGAGAATTGGTTGTCATCACAAGGCATGAAGTCTTGAATCGAGCAGTAGTTTTGGCTGGGGCCAGTTTCGCGAACGATGTAGTATCCTAATAGGGTATATAGTGGTCAAACCGAGCGTGTAGGCTCAATAGATTCAAGAAGGAAGTTCTTGCTAGGGTTATTGGAAGTGTGATTGTAATTGAACATACATTTCTGATAGTGAAGAAAAATGTCACAGATCAACTAGGAGACTTGGATGTAGTTTGCAAGTGGACCCGCAAATGAACCAGGATAAAAATCCTTGAGCACCTTTCTCTTTCCCTATCTCTTTATGATTCTGTCTTTACTTGCTTTCTGTATTTAATTGCATTATGTGATTAGTGCTTACTGCTGTTAATCTGTGAATAATCATGAATCAATTTAGGATAGTAAAGATCAGAAATCATCACTATTTTCATCGCAAGAAAAGTCTATTTTTCAAAGAACCATCAATCAGTATAATCGATTAACGAGCTAACTATAATCAATTAAATCAACTATCATTAATCGATTAACCCTGTTGATAATCGATTAACTGCAATAGCATTGTATTTTGTGCATAAATCGGAAAAGCGGGATTAGTGATCTACTACACCTATTCACCCCCTCTAGGTGTATTTTACCTTACTAATACCCAACAATTTTGATCTTCATTTTCTGGTTCTGAAGTGGAACTTGTGTTATTATTTGTAGGTATTAGTGGCACAATACACCTAGAAGAGGGGTTGAATAGGTGTGGCGGAGCTCAAGTTCCACTTTTTGAGTTTTTGTACACTTGCTGTAAAATGCCCAGTTAATCGATTAAGCACTGTGGTTAATCGATTAAGCACTGTGGTGAATCGATTAAACACAGTAAAAGTAGAATGCAGAAAAACTTGTTCAACAACTCTTTTTCCCATTAGGTTATGAGAAATCAAGCAATGATATAACATATATTTTTACATTAAATTAAACTAGTTATAGCACAGAACCAGTACACAAATTATCACATTATATCATGCAATATTACAACTTGAAATGTAAAAGAGAAAGGGATAGAAAATATTGCGCAAGGATTTTATCCTGGTTTGTTTTGCTGTCCAATGCAAAACTACATCCAGTCCTCCCCTCTGATCCGGAGATTTTCCTTCTTTACTATAGAACACAATGTACGTTACATACACGCTTCCAAATAAAAAACTTAAGCACTCCCTTCTTGGAACCCAAAGAACTTCGTCACCCTTGGTTTGACCTTTCCCAAAATCGCCTCCCAAGAAAACCTTTCTTACGCGATACGGCCCCAGCCAAGGTATCACTCTTTATCCCAAGACCTCCAAGTCTTTGTGTGAAGAATACCTCACCTAACTGCAGCTAGGATTTTCCCAATCCTTGAATAATAATGCTTTGAGCTATGAATGAGTACTTAATACTCGGATATTACAATAAAGATCAAAGCCTAAAACCTAAGCAAGAACTCACCAGACGTCCTAGTCTAATATGAATGTTCATGCATAAGGTTTCTGAAAATATGCAATCATAAAGAACTATCTCTTTTTATTTTCAAGAAACACAAGAATGATGCAAGAAAAAGAATCTTGCAATATGAATATGAAAACTAAAGCCTTAACATGATCTAATCTTTCTTCTAATTCAACATTCTCTAATAGTTTCTAACAATGATGATCGATTCTCTTTTCTCTATTTTTCACTGCTAGTCGTTTCTGCAATTAGCCAGTATTTATACAAAACAGATTTTGCCTCCAAAAACGGTTTTTCAGTTATGCAGTTGAAACAGTGGAAAACACTCACGTTAATCGATTAAGCCATGGGGTTAATAAATTAACCAATATATTTTTAATACATGATTAAATGGTAAACTATTTATATGTTATGCTTGATACATATACATGTTTTAGCCATTATGTTATGCCTAATATGCACATATAACATGTATGATTAATGCATGAACATATAATAAACTAGATGATGTCTCATTTTAGTGGATTAATTACATTATTAAGTCTTGTGAGACTCACACCTAGGTTTACCTAACCTAGACTCAATATTTATGGCAAGCTACTTAGACTTCTAAAAAGATAATAAAGAATTATAACCTAAGCCTAATAAGTCACCACCTCACCACTTGAGTCATTGGCATGTTGATTGTTGAACCATCTTCAAGCTTTAATAAAACCTTGTCTTCATCAAAACATATGCAAAACATTGCTAGTGCAATCCTTGGCACTTTGCACTTTCAATCTCCCCCTTTTTGATGATGACAAACACCACATCAAATAATACGTTACATTTGATGAATTAGCTTGATGATGTTGTACATTTGCATATTGGTTGTGAATTCAAAGTTGAAGCGCTTTGTTCTCCCCCTTAGGTAAGCACTTATATGTCATTCTCCCCCTTAGGTAAACACGAAACCTTTTATAACAACCTGCAAATAACATCAAACACAACAAGCAACCTTTCTCCCCCTTTTGACATTATCAAAAAGATACAAATGTTCAATTCTATTCAAAAGTAAGAAGAGATATAACAATTTATTTTGAAAAACTGTAATTATTAGCATAAGTAATAACCAGTTTGAGAAGCTTAAAAAAATGCATTGGTTTCTGACTCTATAATAGATAGGTTTTGCATGACATATCCATTATGTAAACAGTTTAGACATAGAATGATTAAACATACATGTATGCCACTTGTTAGCACCACTTGTTACCACTTGTTAGATGTCATTATCACCACTTATTAGCACTTGTTAGGGAATTTTCATTTTAAAGCATATTTCAATCATTCAATTGTAATACACAATTAAGATATGTTCAAGATTCACGCAAAAACAAATTCTATCTTAACATAATTAGCAAGGTTCAACATAGTTACAAAATACTAAAAGATGGTACAGCTATAAACATGAGATGTACTTGGCTAAAAAATATAGACGTAAGCCACAAAACAACAAGAATTAAATTTCAAAAAATAAATTTGAGCCCAGGTAATCGATTAACACAAAATTTAATCGATTAAGATGATTTATTTCAAAACACTTTAGCTACTGGAACTCATTTAATCGATTATACTGAGGGTTAATCGACTAATGGCAGAAAGTTGACAGTTTTAAGCACAACTTTGAGTTTACGAAGTAATAATTTTGTAACCTTGTTAATATAATTATCTTACTTACCCATTGGTGATAGGTCAATATTACCAGTTATTTGATAAAAGGTTTGATGATATGATCAATGTTGTGTATTTGACATTGAAAGTGTGTTGCTCCCCCTTTCATTGTTCTTCTCTTTATCTTCTCCCCATTTATTACTTAGAGAAGTACTCTTGGTAGGTAGCATAATACGGAAGCTTATTTAACAACCTTTCTCAATAACTTTTCTTCTCAATAACCTTGATCTACTCACCAACCTTGTGCCTAGAACATCTTTTGTTGATTTATACCTTGATGCTCAAATGTCCTTTGACACCCCTACAAACACAATTTACTTGTCTCTTTCGGGTACCCAAGTTATTTTGGGTCCCTTCTTGTTAGTAACTAAGGGATCTTGCCCTTTCTTTACCCAAACATATTTGCCATTTGGCACACCAAATTTTCTAATAAAGCATGTAGTGCATGTGTGACCATTGTACCATAATAGAAACAAGTAGGCATGTTATTGTTTAACTTCTTATGCATATGAACTACTGGATTTCTATATGGTCTTTTCTTAGATTCAGGTTTATATCCAATTCCATATCTGTTACCAACGTTTCTTGTATTAGCAAGCAATGTGTTAAGGTTTTCTTGACTATATAAAGACTGCCAT
>NW_017717199.1:0-2400 GCF_001865875.1 Lupinus angustifolius
CACATGCATAGATAGGATCAAGAGTTTCATTTTCAAGTTTAAGTTCATCTAATTCCTTTTGCATTTCAATTATTTTCTTTTCATGCAAGAAGATAACTCTTTTTCTATATGTATTTATTTTAACAATTTTCTTTAATTCCTCATGCATTTCGACATAAGCTTCATATAATTCATCGTATGGAGGAGATTCATTAGATCATGATGAAGTATAGGAATTTACCTCAATAGAATCATCTTCATCATTAGATGTGCACTCCTCATGCACTTGTGCTATAAGGCATACCTTTAAATTTTTCTCCTCATCGGATACTTGAAGTTGAATCTTTCTCGGAATCATCCCAAACAATGTCTGCTCCTTTTGACATGGACATTCGAGATTTGCTCTTCTTGTTCTCGACTTTATTGATGTAGCTTGGGCACTGATGCTTCATGTGGCCCGATTTTCCACACTGATAGTAAGTGAAGCCTTCTTTGGGAATCTTGCTTTTCTTGGTCGAGGTCTTGGCTTCTTTCTTGAGATTCTTGATCCCTTCTTTCTTCTTAAGATACTTCTTGAATTTTTCAAATAGGAGAGTCAAGTCTTCATCGGAATCAGAATCTGAACTGGAATCTTCACTTTCTTCATCTTCTTGAAGTCTTGTAGCCTTGAGTGTGATTCTGTTCTTGTCTGATTCTTCATTTTCATTCATTGTCAAGCGCCCTAACTCCATTTCATATTCTTGGAGTTTCCCAAACAGAGTAGCTAATGGCATGTTGTCTAATTTCTTTGACTCCATTATCACGGTTACCTTTGGTTGTCATTTCCTATCAAAACAATGCAAAACTTTGTTATATAAATCATCATTAGTAAAAGTTTTATCAATGGCGACCAAATGATTTACAACATGAGTAAAACGTTTTTGCATATTACATATAGATTCATCAGGAAGTAGGGGTGTTCAAATCCAGACCGGTCCAAAACAAAAACCGCAAACCGATCCAAAGTAGACCAAAACCGCAAAAACCGAATCTATTTGGATCGTATTGGATTTATTTTTCAAGGACCGATCGGTCCAGTCCAGTCTTCGGTTTCACATCTGGGATCCAGACTGATCCAGACCGGACCGATATTGTTAAGTGTATCTCCTAATTTTTACTAAAGTATTCGAGATAGGCAATGGCAATGCAGAATCCCTAACTCCTCATTCCTAAATCCCTAATTCCTCCATTGTGATGAGGAAAAGTAAGATGTTAATGAAAATAATTTTTGTTCATTCCTCCAGAATCACTAGATAGATGTTGAATGTTCACTACAGAATCCTTAATTTTGTTGTTTACTTTTTGTTGTTGCGTTGCTTTTTTTTATTGATTGGATCATGGAATTGTTAAAAATGATTGGATCATTAGACTATATTGATGTTTCTAATCTTACTACTAAAAGAATCAAACTTTTCTTCATTATTCTGGTTGCTGCCTTGTTGATGTTGTAGGCTGAAATAGAAGAGATTTATATGTTAATATCTAAAAACAAGACCGATCCAAACCGGACCGAAACCGCATATAATATTTGGACCGGATTAGATCGGACATCTTAATATAAATGGACCGAACCGGACCGGACCGCATACTAATTATGTGTTTGGATCAGATGATTTTTTGCTTAAAAACCGATCCAAATGGACCACGAACACCCCTATCAGGAAGCATGCGAAATAACTCACACTCATGCATAAGTGCATTTAGTCTAGCGCGCTAAACTTCATTCGTGTCTTCGTGGGTAACTTGCAAAGTATCCCACATTTCTTTTGCATTAAGGCACTGTGAGACTCTAAAGAATTCGTCATAAGATAAGGCCAAAGTAATAATGTTCTTGGCCTTACAGTCATGTTGGACCTTTCTTTTCTCAATATTTGTCCATAAGCCTTTAGGCTTTCCTTTAAACTCGCCATCCACCATATGAAGTGGAATGTAGAGACCATTAACAACGGAGTCCCAAATGTCTGTGTCAATTGCCTTGATATAGATTCTCATGTGTACCTTTGTTCAAAGCTGGTTTCTCGGTGTTTTGTTGAGAGTTTTCTCCTCTCAATAAATCGTCCTGACAACAGTGTCAATTTGTTGAAAGATTAATGCTCTCATTTTCGTTATGTTCCTTTTGTAAGTAAGAAAACTCAGTTTTATTCTTTGTTCGCCATCTCGGCTTTGTTAAAATAAATTCCAACGCCGGTATAATGGTTTCAAGAATATTCCAGTTACAACTTACTTTCTTAATAATCATGTGAATAAGTCATTCCTTCTTTGCCCCATCTCGACTTTGTTAGAATAAATTCTAACGCCGGTATAATGATATCGAAGCAATTACCTATTACATAATTATTAAGTACCTTTGAATACCATCTCGATTTTTGTGGAATAAATTCC
>NW_017717200.1:0-274 GCF_001865875.1 Lupinus angustifolius
TTTAGGTTGTAGTGAGGCTTAGCTATAAAAGGAAATTGTTTTTCAAGATATTCAAAGATACTTTCAAAGTTAAAAGAGAACACAAATTAATTTTTCATTAAAAACATATACTCCTTTCAACTTTTTTCCATTTTTCCTTCCCTCATTCTTTTTCTTGACCTTTTTGTGTAACTTCTCTTTAATTTTCTCAAACTCTTTTCACTTTTTTTTATTTTGGATCTTTTTCTTTATTTTGTAAAGAGATTGAGAATTTTTCCTTGAACACTTTGTTACA
>NW_017717201.1:0-1369 GCF_001865875.1 Lupinus angustifolius
AAATTCACAAGGTCATGATAAATGATTTTTGAAAAGGTTTACATTTTATCCAAGTTATAAAATTAAGAATTATTCACAAAATTTTCAATTTTTCATCTCATGTTGCTCATCAAAGCTTGTAATTTACAAAGTCATTGATCTTGAAAAATGTTTAAGCCAAGTTTCTATTTATTTACTTTGTTTAGTTTCAAAAAATTCACTTTTTAAATAAATCTTCAAAAAGAAAATAAACACACTAAAAAATAATTTTAATAAGTAAGCACACTAAAAAAAATAAAATAAAGACACTAAAAAAATTAAAATAAAGCAGAAACAACATAAACTTTTAAAATACAGCAAAATTTTTGTTCTTTCAAAATGTTATACACACTCCCCCCAACTTAAGTACTTGACTTGACCTCAAGTCAAAAAATATTTTTAGGAAGTTTGTATAATATTTTGAAAAAATGAAATAGAAAATTAAAACTAACCACCATTTTTAAGAGAACAAAGAATTTCATTGTCCTTGTTTTCACTATCCTCTCCTAGCTAGTGGTGCCATCAAGTCCTTTGTTTGGACTTGTTTTCCTATAAATCATTTTGAACTTGTTATTTTCTTTTGCTTTGAGGTTAGTCTAAAGATTCACATAAATTTATAATTTCCTAAGACATTAAGTTCATGAATTAAATTTGATTGAGAGAATTCCAACCAAACAACATGCTTTTCCATGAAAATTGATGTTTAGAAATTTTTTCAATATATTTCAAATCCAAGTGATAAAATGGAAGTCCAAACAGAATTTATGGAACTTCAAAACACATTTTATCACACCAAACATCCATAAATAAATCCATTCCTAATTTCATGAATTTATTTTGTTAAATGGTGAACCAAATAACACGCGTTTCAGGAGTTCTCAAGTTTGGAAAAATTCATTTTTGGCACAAATGTAACAAGCATGCTCTTAGTTTTAAAAATTAATTTGAAAATTTCTAAATAATTTACTAAGGCATGTTGATGGAGATGTTTGGTTAGAGTATCACAGGATAAAGTATCATCTTCAAAAAGTACATGGTGAATACTTAACCTTTAAGGATTCAAGTGGCTTCCTTTCTTGAAGAAAAATTCCAACCACTAATTCCTTGTTTATTTCAATCCCTTTTATGTTGTTCTTTTGAAAAGGTTGATTGAGGGGTACCTCCACATCTCCTAAAAATTTTATAACAACAAAAAATAGTTTCTTAACTAGTGGGTTTTAACTCCACTAATTCATTTTTTTTTTAGTTTTTAATTTTTTTTCAAATGTACAAAACATAAAAATAAAAATGTACAAAAGGAAAAATAAATTTATACAAAAGAGAAAGATAATGTTATGCACAATTATTTGAT
>NW_017717202.1:0-2687 GCF_001865875.1 Lupinus angustifolius
CAATAAAAGGTTTCTTAACTAGTGGGTTTTCACTCCACTAATTCATTTTTTTCTTTTTGAGTTTTTAATTTTTTCAAATGTACAAAACATAAAAATAAAGATGTACAAAAGGAAAAATAAATTTATACAAAAGAGAAAGAAAATGATATGCACAATTATTTGATGAATGACATATAAATATGAAATGTTCCATTATTTAAGCAATTCCTCGGCAACGGCGCTAATTTGTTGAAAAGTTTTTCTTTTATTGGGGGAAGGTTTCCCCTCTCAACAAATCGTCCTGGTAGTAGTGCCAATTTGTTGAAAGTGGAAATTCCCTCAATTCGGTGTGTTTTTATTTTTATTTGATTAAGTAAGTGAACTCGGTTTTATTCTTTGTTCGCCATCTCGGCTTTGTTGAAATAAATTCCAATGTCGGTATAATGGTTTCAAGAATATTCCAGTTACAACTTACTTTTAATAATCATGTGAATAAGTTATTAGTTCTTTGCCCCATCTCGGCTTTCTTAGAATAAATTCTAACGCGGTGCAATGGTATCGAAGCAATCCCGTATTATATAATTACTAAGTACCTTTGAATACCATCTCGGTTTTGTGGAATAAATTCCAACACCGGTTTAATGGTATTCTAATGTACAAAAGTGATGAATAGTTAGTTGAATATAAACAATTAACAAGAAACATCAACTAAATATTAACAAATTCTTGAGGAGACAAGATCATTTTCAATGAGGAAAATATTTCTCAACTTCTTATGAATTTGAACTACTTAGACAAGTTCTTATGTTTTACTTTGATTAACTCCAAACACCAAGGTCTAAAATCCTCATTTTAGTGTATGTCCTAAAATGGTAGAATGATGATCACTTATATTTATTACTAAACAATATTACGTCCACAAAGAGACTAGGTTGTCACACACTAATCTTGGGTACTCTAATATTGAAGTAGTAATGAATATAAGATCTTAAGAAAAGCATGCTTAACTTGGCAAATAAACTAAGTAGTACAACTACTTCTTAGTTTATTTGTTAAGTGTTTGAAAATATACTAGACTAAACTGGAAGGAAAATATACTAGGAAGAATTTAGAAAGAATGTACAATGTCTTAGAATTGAGAATTTCATGCCTTTATATAGGACAAGGTGTTGGGCGCTCAGCTGCCCTGTTTGGCAGCTAAGCTGCTGACCATTGGCCCCTATGAAGAGCCACTTTGGCCCCTACTTGACCCTTATGGGGGCTAGGTTACATGCATGGTGACACCTCCTCCTTCTTCTCATAGCCTTATGTCATCCATGAGGTCATGTTCTTGGCCTTCAAGCAAAGAAAAAGTAGGATGTTCCATGAGTTGACCTAGCAATTATTTTTCTGGTGGGCAAGGCGGTTAGCACACCTGGTGCCCCACTCAGCTACCTGCTTGAGCAGCTCAGCTTACCTGGTTCCACGTTCAACTGCCTATTTGAGCAGCTCAGCTAACCTGGTCCCAACTGGGCGTGGACCTGGCTGTCCTGGCATGATGCTTAGCTGACCTAGTATGGTGCTTAGATGAGTTGGACTGGTGCTTGCCTGACCTAGCATGGTGCTTGGTGTTTGGCTGACCTGGCCTAGTGCTTGGCTGACCTGACCTGGTGTTTGGTGCTTGGCTGACCTGACCTAGTGTTTGGTGCTTGACTGGTCTAGCCTGACCTAGTGCTTAGCTGACCTTCCTGGTGCTTAGCTGACCTGCCTGGTGCTTAGATGACATGGCGTGGTGCTTGCCTGACCTGTCCTGGTGCTTGGTGCTTGCCTGACCTGTCCTGGTGCTTGGTTCTTGGCTAGACAGCTTTGTGCTTGATTTCTTCATGGTGAAGCAACCTTATTTTCTTTGGTTTGTTACTTGATTTTTGTTGGTTGCTTGACACTTTTGGTATGTTTTCTTTAAGTTAAGGTAAGCATTTGATTTTTGCAAGTTGCTTGGCCTACTTTAACTTAGGTTTCTTCAAGACGAAGTAAGCTACCTTTCCTTCAAGGCTAAGTAACCAAATTAAGCACATAGCATGTCATGCTTTAACTTGATTACTTTTTAGCAATTCATTTTGAGCTTTTTTCTTGAATTTTGGCTTGAATTCTCGTCCATCTTTGAATTTATTCTTTAATATTCAATTTCCTACAAAAGTCAAAGACAACTTGGACAAGAATTAATAAAGAACTAATTTATTCAATCATGCAAAATTCACCTAAAAATTGTTAATTTAAGTTGGTTTTCTACAATTTGCATAGGATAAGTGCCATAAAATGATGGTGAAAAGTGTATACTTTTTGCACTTATCAGTGCCGTGTTGTGTCTTGTGACCCCCTTGCACTCAGGCCCCCAGTGGTCTCATGTTGTGCCTTTTGACCCCCAGTGGTCTAATTTTATTTTTTGACCCAGAGTCCCTCATTTTCTCGTGGTCCTCCTTGCACCCAGACCCCGTAGTGGTCTCGTGTTGTGCCTTTGACCCCCTAGAGGTCTCATTTATTTTTACCAGAGTTCCTCATTATATGTGCATTCTCGTGGTCCTCCTTGCACCCAGACCCCCCACTGGTCTCGTGTTGTGTCTTATGACCCTAGTGGTCTCATTTTATTTTTTTTAACCTAGTGTTCATCATTATCCGTGAGTTCCCGTGGTCCCCCTTGCACCCAAACCCCCAGTGGTCTCGTGTTATGC
>NW_017717203.1:0-32197 GCF_001865875.1 Lupinus angustifolius
CCCCATTGGTCTCATTTTATTTTTTAACCCAGAGTTCGTCATTATTTGTGCGTTCTAGTGGTCCTCCTTGCAACTAAACCCCCCCCCTAGTGGTCTCGTGTTGCACCTTTTTGACCCTTAGTGGTCTCATTTTATTTTATTTTGACCTAGAGTTCCTCATTATTCGTGCACTCATGTGGCCATCCTTGCACCTAGACGCCCTAGTGGTCTTGTGTTGTGTCTTTTGACCCCCTAGTGGTCTTGTGTTGTGTCTTTTGACCCCCTAGTGGTCTCAATTTATTTTTTGACCCAGAGTTCCACACTATATGTGCCTTCCTGTGGTCCCCCTTGCACCTAGACCCTAAGTGGTCTTGTGTTGTGCCTTTTGACTCTCCAATGGTCTCATTTTATTTTTTGAGCTAGAGTTTCTCATTATGTGTGTCTTCTCATGGTCCTCCTTGCAATCAAACCCTCTAATGGTCTCGTTATATGCCTTTTGACCCCCAAGTGGTCTCATTTTATTTTTGACACAAAGTTCCTCATTATCTGTGTTCCCATGGTCCTCCTTGCACCCAGACCTCCTAATGCTCGCGTGTTGTGCCTTTTGATCCCCTAGTGGTCTCACTTTATTTTTTGACTCAGAGTTCCTCATTATTCGTGTGTTCCCATGGTCCTCCTTGCACATAGACCCCCTAGTGATCTCTTGTTGTGCCTTTTTTACCCTCCAGTGGTCTCATTTTATTTTTGACCTAGAGTTCCTCATGATCTGTGCATTCTTATGGTCCTCCTTGCACCTAGACCCCCGAGTGGTCTCATGTTGTGCCTATTTGACCCCCAGTAGTCTCATTTTATTTTTGGACCCATAGTTCCTCATTATTCGTGCGTTCTCATGGTCTCTCTTTGCACCCGACCTCAAGTGGTCTCATGTTGTGTCTTGTGTCCCCCTAGTGGTCTCATTTTATTTCCGACTCAGAGTTCCTCATTATCTATATGTTCCCATTGTTTCTCTTTGCACTCGACCCCTAGTGGTCTCGTGTCGTCTTATAACCCCTGATGGTCTCATCTTTGCATCAGGCCCTCCACTGGCCTTGTGTCGTATCTTTGACTTTCCAATGGTCTCATTTATCGTGGTATAGAACATCATATTTGACACTTTTCCCACCATATGTTATTTCTCAGTCAAAATTTAGTCTTTTTATCTTTAGTTCCTTCTCACCATGATAACTTTAGTAACTTTAGTTACTCTTATTATCTAGTACGAAGCAAGTAAAGAGGCGCAACTGTAAACACCCAATTTTGACCGGGTAATTTAATTTTCCAAAAAATATAAAAAAGAATAAGTTGTTGATTAAATAGTAATAGGTAAGTAAGATTGAAAGGAGGTGACCAGTTGGGCTTACTGGAGCCCATCCATATTAGGTTTCCTAACCTAATCCTCCATTTATAAACCTTGTAGGGTATTAGGGTATTAGGGTTGCATCATCCCTTTAAGAAATAATAAAGGGATGAGGCAACCCTAATACCCTAGGAGGGGATCCTAGTTTTGAATGGAGAGGTGCATTCAAAAAAGAGGGAGAAGGAGGCACACTTGGAAAGAAAAAAAACATTTGATAAGGAAAGAAAGAAGACACTAAAACAATGGTATCATCTTCATCATCTTCCGTAAGCATTAAAGAGGTATTTTTCTTCTCATTTGTTTCATTTTATTTTTGTTATTATAATGTGTTTGTGATATCTAGTAATTATGTTTGAAAACTAATTTCATTGTTAAATATCTCACACTGTCGTTAACCCTAAACCCCAATTTGATTTTACCATAAAACTCTAAATTCCCAATTTAATTTAACATAAATCCCAAATTTAATTTTACCCTAACCCTAATCCCCAAATTGGTTTAAAACTTAATCTTGTGATAGATTTTAAAACCCAATCCTCAAATTGATTTTAAAACTTAATCTGAAATTAATTTTACCCTAACCCTAACTCCCAACATGATTTTTTTAAAAACCCTAAATTCCCAAATTGATTCTCCCTAACCTAAATCCCCAAATTGGCTTGTCTCGGCTAATTGACATGTGAGTTTCCTTTATTATTTTATTATTCATTTTTTATTTCATTTTTTTATTTCATTTATGTTTTTTATTAATTTGTCAATTTCACGTTTTTTCTTACTATTTTGTTTGTATTCTTTTTGTTTTTTTTTATTTTTATTTATTCATATAATAATGCATATATATATAAAATAATGTGATAAATAATATATTTTTAAAAGCAATATGAGGTAACCCACTATAGGCTTACTGTCTTGTCGCGTTATCTTATGTTGTAAATTTTTTTCAAATAATTTTTAAAAGCAAGAGCTAACCCACTATAGGCCTAGTGCCTTGTCGCGTTACCTTATGTTGTAATTTCTTTTTAAATAATTTTTTCAAGCAATATGAGGTAACCCACTATAGGCCTAGTGTCTTGCCGCATTACCTTATGTTGTAATTTATTTTTAAATAAGTTTTTAAAAGTAATATGAGGTAACCCATTATAGGCCTAGTGCTTTGTCGCATTACCTTATATTCTAATTTCTTTTTTAAATAATTTTCTAAAGCAATATGAGGTAACCCACTATAGGCCTAGTGTCTTGTCATATTATCTAATATTGTAATTTCTTTTTAAATAATTTTTTAAAAGCAATATGAGATAACTCACTATAGGCTTCGTGTCTTGTCGTGTTACCTTATTGATGAGTGCCAAAAATACCTAATTTCATACACTTTTCACGGCACTTATCCTTGGATAAATGGAGAAAACCAACTTAATTCAACACTTTTTGGATAAAATATCACAATCTTGTATATATGCTTTGTGTATTTCTTTTGTAATATATTTTGTAGGATTTTGATGGAAAAGAGAAGAATTAATCAAACACAAACAAAGTGCTCAAAATAGGCCGAAAATGATCATCAAATGACATACTTAAGCTTGATGTGTCAAGCTATGTGCTTAAGCATGACTCAACAAGACTTGGCCTAGTTGGAAAATATGGAGTCAACTTGAAGCTGCTCACTAAGCAACTTAGCTTGGACCAAGTCCACGCCCAGCTTACCTGGACACCAGTCGTCAAATCCAACCTAGCACGGTCAGAAGACAAGCATGGCACAAAACACAAGCATGACACGGTCAAACCACAAGCCTGACATAAGCCAACCTGATCAAGCAGACAACTTAACAGAGCACCTAGACTGCCCAGCTTGGAACAACACACCTGACCAGATCAGCAAGCACCAGGCCACATCACCATGAGCACGGTCGATGCTGCTCAAGCAGACAAGTGAGCGGTGCCACATAAGCGCCTAGCGGTATGCACCCAGCAATTTGGTCAAGTTGACTTAGCCACCAAGCAACCTTGACATCATGCATGACCTCACTCCAATTAGCCTCCATAGGATTTTCAGAAGTAGCTCAGAATAGATGGGCCAATAGCTCACAACTAGCTTGGGTGAGTCAGCCTCAAGAAGGTGACTAAGTTGCTTGGCCATTACCAAACCCATGCTGAAGGGTTTGGTCAGCAGCTTGGCAGTAGAATAGAGCTGCTTGGCGGTGGGCAGAGACTCCTATTAATAGGAGGGCACCTCAAAGACAAAATACATTCATTCTCATTCTAATTCACATTCTCACATTCCACTTATCTCTCAAACCGAATTTGCTCTTCATCAACATCTTCTTCTTGTAATTTTCTTGGAGAATTTCCACTCCAAAGTAGTTTAGGTAAGTGTAGTTTGTAGTTTTCATTCTTAATTCAAGAGGAGAAAGGAGATGGCAAATGAGATGCATAACATAATTTTGTAATCTCATTTCGGTCCAAAAAGAATTTCATCCTTAGATAGATCGCTCATGCTCCTACAAATTGACTTGGACTATGGTGTAATTCCTTCTCTTTAATTTATCTTTTGAAATCAATGCATTCAAGTTATTAATTTTTGGTTAAGTTTTGATTCTTTATGAAGTTCTTAATGCGGTTTTAGCTTTATCACATAAAACTTGATTTATAGATCCAAAAATCTTCTTCTTAAAGTGTTGATAAGTGAACTAAAAAGTATAACATACATCTTAGTTCACGTGTCATATCAAGCATCTATTTTAAGCAACTTATGTTCAAGGCTAAATAAAGTTAATGGAGCCTGAAGTAGGGTGTGACAACCTACTCCGACGAGTGACATTTGACTATTGTTTAGTTTATTTCATAACGTTTGAAAATCATCTTATCATTCTCGGACACTAGATGAAGGATATAGAAATGATGTGTGGAATCAGCCGAAAGTATAACTCATAACTTGTAATGTTTTCAAAAATCAAGTAGAGAAATAATTTCATATGTCCAATCAATTTTATCCTCAAGAATTTGTTTCTAATAGTTGTTTTATGATTATGTTTACTTGTTAATATTTCATAAAATAACCAACACAAAAAGATGTTTAAACTTTATTAGTAATATAACATGATTATAATAATATTCTATTAGGTAATTCCTTGTGGTTCGACATGACCCTATAGTATACTATAATTGAATCTTGAAAGAAATGTAAATGTAAAATAGTAAAGTGTTAACATATAAATTTTATTTGTTGACAAAGAAAGAAACTTTGAATCAACGTGCAATTTAATTCATAAGTTGTATCTTTGTGAAATGGAAAAATACATAGTTATAATGAGTTATCTAACTACTAACTTTTACTATCAGTCATTTACATTTCCGCAACTAACATTTATTTTCTGTCATTTAATTTCTGCAACTAACTATTTATTGTTTTATTTATTCTTTATACCAACCCTTCAAAAGAAGTGGTACGGTTAACTCCTAACTTTATTATTTTGTCATTTTATTATTCTTTGATACCAACCTTTCATAAGAAATTGTATGGTTAATTTAAAAAAATGAGATCGACCATTATGGTATAGTTAAAAGGAACCCGAAAATGGATTAAATAAATAAAGTCACTAACTAATTAAATATCACTCATTATCACTTGTATTAATTTGCTAAACCCATACCATTATGTCGGCATTGGAATTTATTTCAACAAAGCCGAGATGATATGAAATTCAATAAAGCCAAGTTTTTTTATTTAAAGGAGCATTCTTGAAACCATTAAACCGGCGTTGGAATTTATTCCAACAAAGCCGAGATGGCGAGCAAAGAATAGATCTGTCATTAAATAATATAATCAAAAGCTTGCTGCCTCAAAATAAAGAAGGCATCATTAAAAAAATCTTTTAACAAATTGGCGTCGCTGCTGCGGAATTGCTAAATAATAGAATTTATTATTTATTATGCTCTATTATTAATAATCTTGTACAAAAAACTTTTTTACTTTTGTAGAAATTAATTTAAACTTAATAAATTTATGTTCTTTTCTACTAATCCTTCTTCGGAAATAGAGAGATTTCTTTTTTATTTTTTATTTCAGGAAAATGGATCAACATATCAACATCCAAATTGAAATAGACAATTTCATGAACAATTGGAGGAACAAACACTCTTGGTGTCATGGTTGTGCAAATCAACAATCAGTCTGTTTCATCAGTAACCACTCGACAACTCACCTATCCCAAAGTAAACTGGAGGAGATACTTGAGCAATTCATGCAGACAACCATCAAGCATCAACAAATCACAGACGATGCTATTGAAAATATGGGGAGTCAACTCATATATATAGCTTAACATCATTCAGCTAGTTCAGAGCATTGCAAAAGTATCACAAGAAGTGGAAAAATGGTGGGAAGGGTTATTGAAAAATAAAAATAAAAGAGAAAAGACGAAAAGTAAAAAGAAAAATAAAAAAAATGTATATAAAAAATAGATACACTAGAAACTAGCGGGGAACAAAAAGAGGAAAAACAATACCCCACTAGTTCAGAAAAAAATACCATATCCCCCAGTTCCATCAAAAGTCAAGAAGGAAGAGTAGTTTGCTCGGTTTATGGAAATATTAAAGATATTACATATCAACATTTCATTCTCCGAGGCCTTGGAACAAATGCCTACTTATTCCAAGTTCATGAAAGATATGCTATCAAAGAAGAGGAAACATTAGGAGAAAGAAATTATCCAACCCTATGCAACCTGCGGCGCGATCCTTCAAAGAAATGTCCCTCACAAGCTAAAAGATCCAGGAAGCATAACTATTTTGGCGACAATCGGAGAAGTTTCAATAGGCAAAGCACTAGTTGATCTTGGAGCAAGTGTTAGCCTAATGTCACTTTCGATGATGAGGAGAATAGGGGGTTGCAACTAAAACCAACCATAATGTCTCTGCAACTTACTAACATATCCATTAAATATCTGGAAGGAGTTGCATAAGATGTGTTAGTAAAAGTGGATAAGTTCTTGATTCCTATAGATTTTGTTGTTATTGACATCTCTGAAGATGTAGAAAACCCACTCATTATGGGACGTCCATTCATGAGAACAGCAAAAATGGGGATAAATATGGAAAATGGCAAACTGATAGTTCGAGTAGAAAATGATGAAATTTAGTTTGACATTTTCAAGGCAATGCATAATCCAAGATATAAGGGGCAATGATTCCAGATCGATATTCTTGAAGAAATATGCTCGGAACAGACTCAACCCGATAACTCTTGGGACACGCAAGAACAAAATCTGGAGGACGGAGAAAAAGAACAACTGATCAGAAATCCCTCTGATAATCAAATTTCTCCTGAACTAGACCAAGGTGGAGACGAGAAAAAAGAACCAGAACCAGAACTAAAGGAGCTACCATCAAATTTAAAGTATGTATTTCTAAAATGTGACTCCTACAAACCAGTTATTATCAGCAACTTGTTATCCACCTTGGAGGAAAACAAGCTGATATAAGTCTTGGAGAGGCACCAACAAGCAATTGGTTGGTCTTTGAAACATCTAGAAGGAATCAGTCCTTCTTACTGCATGCGTAAAATCATGACGGAGGATGGTTTTAAACCAGTAGCTCAACCACAAAGGAGGCTCAATCCGACAATGAAAGAAGTTGTTTGGAAGGAAGTGGTAAAAATATTAGAGGTCGGAAAGATTTACCCCATTTCCGACAGCAAATGGGTAAGTCTTGTGCAAGTAGTACCGAAGAAAGGAGGAATTACGGTAATCCAAATTGATAACAATGAGCTCATTCCAACTCGAGCTGTTACTGGTTGAGGAGTATGCATAGATTACCGTAAACTCAATGCGGCTACTAGAAAAATACCACTTTCCCTTGCCCTTCATGGACCAGATGTTAGAGAGATTATCAGGGTGGGCCTTCTATTGTTTCCTAGATGATTACTCAAGATACAACCAAATTGGTTTAGATCCACAAGATCAAAAAAAGACAACATTCACTTGTCATTTTGGTGTCTACGCCTACAGAAAGATGCCATTCAGATTATGCAATGCTCCAGCCACTTTTCAAAGGTACATGCTGGCTATTTTCGCCGATTTGGTGGAAAAATGCATCAAGGTCTTCATGGATGATTTTTCAGTATTTGGAGATTCGTTTGATATACGCCTGAAGAATCTGGAGACGGTCTTGGAAAGATGTGTTGAAACAAATCTGGTACTAAATTGGGACAAATGCCATTTCATGGTCATTGAAGGCATTGTTCTGGGGCACAAAATTTCAAGAAAAGGAATAGAGGTTGATAAAGCAATAGTAGAAGTCATATAGAAGCTTCCACCACCAACAAATTTTAAAGGCGTTAGAAGCTTCCTAAGACATGTTGGATTCTACCGACGCTTTATCAAAGATTTCTCCAAAACAACTAAGCCCATTTGCAATCTTCTCCTAAAAGATTCCACTTTTAATTTTGATGATTCTTGTTTAGAAGCATTAAACTCTTTAAAAAATTACTTGGTAACCGCCCCTGTCATAATTGCACCAAACTGGGATCTACCTTTTGAATTAATGTGTGACATCAGTGATTACGCAGTTGGTGCAGTTTTGGGACAGAGGAGGATCTACCTTTTCAAGCAATACATTATGCTAGCAAAGTTTTAAATGAGGCACAAATTAACTATGCCACTATAGAAAAAGAAGTGCTAGCTATTGTATTCGCATTAGAAAAATTTAGAAGTTATTTGATTGGGGCAAAAATAATTATTTTTACTGATCAAGCTGCAATCAAATATCTACTAAAGAAACCTGACTCCAAGCCACAGTTAATACGCTGGGTGCTACTCTTGCAGGAATTTAACTTGGAAATTCGTGACAAAATTGTGAAAGATAATCTTCTGGTAGATCATTTGTTAAGATTAATCAATAAAGAAGTCACGAAAGGAGAAACAGAAATAGTTGAAGCATTTCCAGATGAGAAGTTGTTTTTCCTTTAAGAACGACCATGGTTTATCGATATAGCTAACTACAAGGCCTCATGAATTATTCCTGATCATTTCAACTATCAGCAAAAGTGAATATTTCTCAAAGAAGTCAACCATTAAGTTTGGGACGAGCCATATTTATTCAAAGAAGGAACTGACAACATCATTTGAAGATGCGTTGATTCAACCGAGGCCCAGAAAATTCTATGGCATTGCCATAACTCGACCTATGGAGGACGCTACAATGGAGTAAGAACTGCTGCAAAAGTTCTCCAATCTGGTTTTTCTTTCCCTCAACTTTTAAAGATGCCAAAACCTTTGTTCAAAAATGTGATGCATGCCAGAGATCTGGCGGAATTGGGAAACGAAATGAAATGCCCTTACAAAATATTTTGGTTAAGTTTTGATTCTTTATGAAGTTCTTAATGCGGTTTTAGCTTGATCACATAAAACTTGATTTAAAGATCCAGAATGCTTCTTCTCAAAGTGTTGACAAGTGAATTAAAAAGTATAATCTACACCTGAGTTCACGTCCCACATCAAGCATCTATTTTAAGCAACTTATGTTCAAGGCTAAATAAAGTTAATGGAGCCTAAAGTAGGGTGTGACAACCTACTCCAACAAGTGGCACTTAACTATTGTTTAGTGTATTTCATAAGGTTTGAAAATCATATTATCACTCTAGGACACTAGATGAAGGATTTAGAAATGATGTGTGGAATTAACCGAAAGTATAACACATAACTTGTAATGTTTTTAAAAATCAAGTAGAGAAATAATTCCATATTTCCAATCAATTTTCTCCTCAAGAATTTGTTTATAATAGTTGTTTTATGATTATGTTTACTTGTTAATATTTCATAAAAAAAACAAATTCAAAAAGATGATTAAACTTTATTAGTAATATAACATGATTATAATAATATTATATTATGCAATTTCTTGTAGGTCGACATAACCCTATACTATACTACAATTGAATCTTGAAAGAGATGCAAATGTAAAATAGTAAAGTGCTAACTTATAAATTTTATTTGTTGGCAAAGAAATAAACCTTGAATCAAAGCAATTTAATTCATAAGTTGTATCTTTGTAAAAAGGAAAAATACACAATTACAATGAGTGATCTAACTACTAACTTTTATTTTCAGTCATTTATATTTCTGCAACTAATATTTATTTTCTGTAACTTAATTTCTGCAACTATCTATTTATTGTTTTATTTATTCTTGATATCAACCCTTCGAAAGAAGTGGTGCGGTTAACTCCTAACTTTATTCTTTTGTCATTTTATTATTTTTGATACCAACCTTTCATAAATATAGTATGGTTAATTTAATAAAATGAGACCGACCTTTATGGTATGGTTAACAGGAGCCCGAAAAGGGAGTAAATAAATAAAGTCACTCGCTAAATAAATATCACTCATTATCACTTGTATTAATTTGTTAAATTCATACCATTATGTCGGCGTTGAAATTTATTGCAACAAAGTCGAGATGGTATGAAATTCAATAAAACCAAGTTTTTTATTTAAAAGAACATTCTTGAAACCATTAAACCGGCGTTGGAATTTATTCCAACAATGTCGAGATGTCCAGTAAAGAATCGAGCTATCATTAAATAAAATAATCACAAACTTCCTGCCTCAAAATAAAGAAAGCATCATTAAAAAAAATCTTTCAACACTTCTATTGTAATTTCTTTTTTAAATAATTTTCTAAAGCAATATGAGGTAACTCATTATAGGCCTAGTGTCTTGTTGCGTTACCTTATGTTATAATTTTTTGTAAATAATTTTTCAAAGCAATATGAGGTAACTCACTATAGGTCTAGTGTCTTGTCTCGTTACCTTATGTTGTAAAAAATTTAAACCAATATGAGGTAACCCACAATAGGCCTAGTGCCTTGTCGCGTTACGTTATAATTTCTTTTTTAAATAATTTTTAAAAGCAATAGGACGTTCAAGTACCTTGTCGCATTACCTTATGTTATAAATTTTATCAAATAACTTTTTAAACCAATATGAGGTAATCCACTATAGACATAGTGTATTGTCACGTTATCTTACGTTGTAATATCTTTTTATACAATTTTTAAAAGTAATATGAGGTAACCCACTATAGGCCTAGTGTCTTGTCGGGTTATCTTATGTTGTAATATATTTTCAATTAATTTTTAAAAGCAATATAAATTAGTCCACTATAATCCTTGTCCCTTGTCGCGTTATCTTACTTTGCTAATTTTATAATAAAAATAAAATATGTCCATCAATCAACTATTTTCTGAAAGAACTAAGTAACATTGACTTCTCTATTGCAACCAGAGATACGTAGGAGCATGTATTCCTTGTCAGACACAAAAAATAAAAAATGTTTTTTTGTCTTTCGTTATTTTGTTTAATAATGTGAGGGTAAAATTAATGTTTTGAATAAATATCTACATAACTGATCTAGGTACCATTTTTATAACACGCGGTATGAGGTGCCTAATACATTCATCATCCGTAACCGACTTCCAAACTTAATTTCTCTATATGAGCAAACCAATTTTTTTTTAAAAACTGGTTTTTCATGTTTTCCCTCTAAAAAACTTCGATGACGACTCAATTGCATTTATTTGCATTATCCCGTTGTGCCCACAAAAGTGGGGTAGTAGCAGTTATGTTCTTTGGGTCATTGTTTTAATTAGAAACTAAAAATTGTTAAACATATCCATAATGAATAAAATTTATGAAGGGAGAAATTCATAGGCATAAATAATTGTTGAGTAAGAAATAATATAAAATTTAATTTTTTTTATTCACAATGGAATCTGGGTGTTGCACATGAATAGTATAAAAAGGCAGAATTTATCCATGGGTTAAGTATTCAAGGAAAATGGATTGAGAATGTCCAAGGTGTCAGACAAGGGTTGGTACTCACTTTGAGCACTTGTTCATGAAACAACATCGAAACCGCCCGACTTTGCATGGTGTTCGTTTCACCCAATTCGGTTCTTTGGTCAACGATGCTCTTATTGCTACCTTTGATGACGAGGAGATTAAAAATTCTATGTAGGATTTGAGGGTGGCAAGAGTCCTGGGCCTGATGGGTTTAACTTTAAATTTATAAAATCCTTTTGGAAGATCATGAAGGATGATATCATCTCTATGGTTCGTGAGTTCCATGCTAATGGAAAAATCACCAAAGGCATCAGTTTTTCCTTGATTTGTCTCATTCTGAAGAGGTTTAGTCTTCAAAATATGGGAGATTACATACCGATCTCACTTATTGGCTGCTTATACAAAATACTAGCTAAGTTGCTCACTAACGAATTAAGGAAAATGCTTGGAAAGGTCATCAGTGATACTCAATCTACTTTTCTGAAAGGTATATACATTTTGGATGGTGTGGTTGTCCTCAACGAAATAATCCGCGATGCTAAAAAACTACTCAGTAATTTGGCATTTTCAAAATTGAATTTTAAAAAGCTTTTAATTCCGTTTCGTGGAGTTTCATTGATCACTCAGTTAGTGTTTTGTCAAAAATGGAGGGGTTGGATTATGGAGTGCTTGACTACAGCTTCAACTTCTATTATGGTTAATTGCAGCCCTATTGAGGGGGTCAATCTCCAATGTGGTCTACGTCAAGGAGATCATTTTTTTCCCTTTTTCTCTTCTTTATTGTGGTAGAGGTTTGTCGGGTCTCATGTGGCAAGCTTGTTCTCAAGGTCTTTTCAAACCCTACAAGGTGAGCCTTGACAAGAATGATGTCTCTCTGCTCCAATTTGCTGAGGACGAAAATTTAATTGGTGAATGCTCTAATCAGAATACTTGCAATGAGTACGCCAAAACTTCTCAACATCTTTTCTCTACTTGCAATCTTATGTATGTAGTTTGGCAGCTCCTCTATATTTAGTTGAACATCAACACAATGTTTCCTTCTCATCTCATCGTCCATTTTACTACTCACATGACCATGATGTCAAACAACAATTATTTGAAACTTTGGAGTACCATATGGTTAGGTACATCTTGGGCTATTTGGCTATCTAGGAATAATTCTATTTTTAACGATATCCAACATTCTATTCATAAAATTCTTGAATCTGCTAGGATCAAATTATGGCTTTGGATAAAGGGTCAGATAGGTCATGATTCTTTTATTTATTCAGATTGGGTCTCTAACCCAATTGCTTGTCTAAACAACAATTTGTAATTGGCTCCTGTCTTCCTCTTTTTTTCCTTTGAACCATTTGTAACTCTTATTTTCTATTAATAAAAGTTTTATCTTTTACCGATAAAAAAAAAGTGACTGTCATTGTGAGAGAGATAAGTGTAATTTCTTAAAAAAAATGATGATGAATATAATTAAGTCAAACAAAATATGGTATATTGTGAAGATAAGTCCAAATAGTATAAGAGTCAATATTTATTCATTATTTTTGATTAGTTACAAACTACATCAATAATTTTAAGGATGTGTTTAAATCACTTTTATACTATATTATAAGCTTGCAACTAACCAAAACTATGAATAGACATTAACTCTTATACTATTTAAATCACTTTTATATTTTATTTAACATAATTATATTCGCCACCATTTTTTGTTTAAGAAATTACCAACTGAGTATACTATATATATATATATATATATATATAATTAGGGTTCATTTATATAAGTTAAAAAACTGAAATCGTGATTTATATAATTTCACTAAAACTCGGGATTTACACTTAAATCTATTGTAATTTACTCTTAAATCTGTTCCTCTGATGAACAAAATAAAATGTCTCGGTTCATGTGACACTGAAAACCATTAATCTCTCGAGGTTATGAAGTAAATTATTGTATTTTGGTCAATCACAACTTTAGTACTGAATTAATCTCTCTTTTCTCTTAAATCCAAAATCCCTAATTTATGTACCATAACAACTATGGATGTTTTTCATGACATGAACTTTCAGTTAGTTTTCAGGGGCATATACAATAGCAAAACACCATCAACTATCTGCATTAAAAATATATGATATAAAATAAAAAAGAGAAATATGATAATTTCCCTCTAGGTAAGTACTGCACAGAACAACACTACAATTTATTAGGTAAGAGCATTTCAAGTGTTAAAGGGAAGGGGTGTTTTTCTTGGAACTTTTCTTCTGTCTCCTTAATATTTTCTTCCACAAACTTTCACTTCTGGTTTTTTGAGCTGGTAAAATGGCCAAAGAATTAACAGTATCATTGTCATCGTTGTGGCCTTTAACTCCGTTCAAAGCTAAAATCTTTTCCAGGGGCTGTATAATGGTTGGAATGGTGGTGGTGGTGGAGTTGTAGTCGATTGCTTTGGAGACTTTGGCTTTTGTGTCATCTTCAGCCAGCATCTGATCGAGTAAAGATCGGTTTTTCACCTTCACAACTTTTTGGGGCAAAATGCTTGTATCCACATTTGTGGTGGCAGTTGTAGTGGTGATGATTGCCATGTTGTTGTCTGTGTTACTTTGCCCGGCAATGACAGGGTCAAAAAGGGATGCATCCTTTGGGGCAGTTAATGCCTTCAATTGCTTCCCAAGGTTAAGGATGGTTTCTTGACACTCAGCCAACTTTTCTGAAGCAGCGGTTATCTCCCAGTCCTGCAGGGTTGATCAAAACTTCTCAACTCGATACAAACAAATGCACCGCATAGATGATTTTGCAAAGGCGAGTAATAACTCAATTTAATTACATGTTGCTACACTTATACTGAATGTCAGTCGATCATACAAGGTAGACTATTCTTGGTCTTTCCTGATTTTGTCTGCTCTAATGAATATCAACATGTCATAGGGTCTTTATTTTCATTTACTTGTATGTGCTTGTAATACTTCAAAAAATTTACTTGAACTGTTTCCTATAGAAGCTGATACAGTTAGTCAATTTCATATTACTGCTTCTTAACTTAGCTTATTTTGTACAGGAAGCAAAATATTAATGAGAGAGTGCTTTGCCTGGGTTTTAATAGTTTGTCTGAACAAAGAGCATGTATAATGCCATCACAGTCTAATTTTTGTCCGGGTGATGGCAGTTCTTTGAGCTATCTGTCTGATCCCAGAAACCTCTATAAAGACTAATATACGATGCAACTATTTGTCAGATTGCAGTTCTTTGAGCTATATGTCAAATCATGGTGCAATTATTTCAATGCCACTTCATATGTTTCAGATATTAATATACGATGGTTTGAACATGCGAATAACTTGCTATAAATGAAAAGCAAAATGCAATGGATTATGTAACTTGCTCAGTGCTGACCACGTTCCAGTCTGGGATCTCCAATTTTAGTATAAAAAAGCAATTTAAATAAGTGCCAAATTTGTATTTAAAGAAATCATGCTTCATTGAGCTTAACATATCCCGGATGTGACATAAGAACAGCAATCTAAGTACGAATAATTGAGAAAAGGGAATAGAATGTAATTAACTTACAGTTCTCAGAGGCTTATCTTTCGGGTTAGCACCATGGTCTGACCACTCCTTTGACATGCTGAGAAGATAAATTTAATATGTGACTCACAATCCTCAAATAAGAAATGAAAAGTTAAATGTTCGAAAATCGTATAGAATAGAAAAAAATATTTCATGATGATTCATACCTTTCAAGCTGAAGCTGGAATTCAAGACATCTCACCTCCAATTCTTCACAACAGCGGTTCTTTTTCTCCAGTTCCACTTCTAATGCTAAAACCTTGTGCTGAGCCTCTTTTGATTCAGCTTCTGTAGGCTGTGCGTCAAGATCTGAATTTATCATTTTATGATTTTGTATTTGATCCTCGAGTACTCTGTTGGACTCTTTTAAGGCTTGTAACTCTAATCTCAAGCTGGCAACAATTTTCTCTGATTCCCGAAGCTTCCATTCCAAGGCTTCCGTTTGAGATTGAGCAATGATCAACATATCTTTACTATTTTTAAATTCTTCTTTCTCATCATCATCCATCTCTCCGGTCCGGAGTTCAAGATCATTTGAAGTAGTTACCTGATGCAAGCAAGGCAGCTGTTCTTTGGGAAGATTCAGCTCACCTGCCTCTGCAAAATGACTTATCATCCCAATTTCGGCTTCACTTTCACTCCGTGTTTCATCCCAATCAAATTGTTTCTTGATGGCATCCCTCATGCTAGAAACATCCTGAAGCGAGAAACAGTGATTCATAATCCAATCCAAAGCCGTTGTTAGTTCTATGGCAAACTTTTCATGGTCAGCCTTGCCATTAAGCAAATCATAACACACATGGAGAAATTGCTGCAAAATATTTCTGAGTTCAGATGTTTTCCACTGGAAAACACGTACCATGTAGCCCGTTGGCACCTCTGGATTCTCGTATGAAACGATATTCCCATCTCTTCTGCGCAAGGGATCTGAATCATTGTAATCCACAGCAGGCATGCTGATTCCTTCAACAAGCTCAATTATCTTGCCTATTGATTTACTCAAATATATCTGAGATTGTTGTTTGTTTTCCTTTAATGATGAGGTGTCAGCATTGTTGACAACACCATTTGTATCTAAAACCGAAGAATTAAAATGGGGAGGATCAGATTTATCAATATGACCAGAGCCTTTGTTTGAATCAAAGTCACAGGGATCTGGATTATTTAGATGCCTCAAAGCTACTCTAATATCCTCAAGTATATCATCGGGGTTTTTATGAGTGACAGAGTTTTGTTCTAAAACCATTTCTACTACATCCTGTAGCCAACTGGGAATATTACCGTTTAATATGTCAATGGAATAGGTTTCTTGATTAGACCTTGAGAAGTCTGATATGTGATCAGACACAGGAATGATCTCCTTACCTACTACATCAGAGGTAGTCTCGGTTGTCCCAGGCTCTGAGAAGCCGTTAATTTCACTAACTGCTGCTAAAGAAGCATGAGAGATTTCAGGGGTTTTTTCAGCAGACACCACTGCTAATTTTTCCATTTCAACGAAGTCATCCATAAGATTTATGTCTGAAGCCCCAACACTTTTGCATGACAATGAATCCTTCTGTTTCCCACTTTTGAAGTGCTCCAACTCAGAAATCAATGCAGAAGCCCAAGATCCGGCACAGCTAACCTTGTCGTCACTGCCGATGTCAGACATTGATGCAACAGAGAACTCATGTGATGTGAGGTTACATCCAGGCTGATCTACAGTTACTTGGCCTTTAGACGATTCTTCAATCTGTGACTCAAGCTGCAAAATTTTGGAAGCTGTGCGAGAAAGCATTACTCTTGAGAATTGGAGCTCACTCATTTTCCTATTTAGGGATTCTTTTAAAGTCTTGTTTTCTTCTTCCACAGAAAATAGCTGCTCAGTCAAATTATTTATTCTTCTAATTGTAGTCTCGGGAGAATTATCAACTGAAGATTCAACCATCAAGCCATTTGAGTTCAGCTTCTTCCTCCTCATTTCAAATGAATCCTGTCTCAACATTTCAACTTCGCTTTTCATTTTTGCAAGGGCAGCAGGACCTGGTAACCGTTTCCGCATCAGAAGGCGCAGCCTCTGACATTCTGATTCTAACTTGGCAATTTGTTTTACTTTCTCTAAGTGCTGCTTGTGAGAAGCATCAGCTGTCCGACGGTTAAATTCTCTCTCCTCATTTCGGATCTCAAGTTCCTTTTCAAGCACTCGAACTTCATACTTGAGAGAAGCATTATCACTCTCAGTGGACTCTAATCTAATCACCAGTGCATTATGATTTGCCTCAACTTGTGTCAACTTCTTTTTCAGATCTTCAATCAATTTTTCTTTTGCAAAAATTGATTTATTAAGATGTGAGTTTTCAATCTCAGCTTTTGCAAGCCTTTTATTGGTATCAGATAACTGCTCCCCAAAAACCCTCCGCTCTTTTTCAAATTCATTTGAAACCTTCATTACAGCATCGTGGATTCTTTGCCCTTGTTCATCTCGAACAAAACGTAATTGCTGCATACATTCCTTGAGAGCTCCATCCAAATGGGATACTCTTTCTTCATAAACTAACCGCTGCTGCAAAGCTTCATCGTGATCTTTCTTCATTGACAACACTTCACCATCTGCCTTCTCCCAACCTTCACAATAAGATTTTTATCAGAGGCTGGTAAAATTACACTGTAAAAGTATTTCACTCGAAATTGGTTGTTAACTTAATTTTCATGTCCAGGGTTAGAAGGTGGGAGAAAGGGATAAATGAACTGATACAGACATGAAAGAATATTACCTGCCACCGCTTCTTGTGCAATTTTTGTTTGTTTCTTCACGAGCTCATCTTTGGCATTACAGTCGGAAAGTGCCAGAGCAAGCTTATCATTTAATCTTTTCAGGTCTTTCTCCAATTCTTCCTTATCTGCTAGCAGTGCCTGTACCTAAAACAGAGAAGGTTAAACAAGACAAAATACCAGCTATCTTTATCAAGTGCTGAAATAAATTTCTGGATGCATAGGTATAGTTGACAGAATTCTTTTCTCCATTTTACAATGACAATAATCCAGTATAAACGATCAAAGAAAAAAGAACAGAAACCAGTGAAGTACCACTATTACTATAAGGAAGACAAATAAGGGAAAGGAAGGTGAGAAGCAGCCAGCTTAATCATGACGTGAAGTTGAACAATTCCATGACAATTGTGAAATCGGAAAAAATATATAAAGTGATCAAAATACAATAATTGGTGTAGATAGTAATTAAAATTACCTCTTCATTTTCTTTTGAAGCAACATTGCCATTGTCAGTTGCTATAATTGTCTTTTCCGAGGACTTTTTCCTCCATAGCCAAGTTTTGTTATCCATTATGCTAAGATGGCTTAAATGGGGATGAACCTGCATGGAGTCAAAACTGAGGGAAATGTAAGTCCAGCTAGAACGAATAAATTATGATAACTAGCAGAACCGTGCAGCTACTCCAATAATCTGGAATTACTTAAATTACTGTTACCAGTAAATTATGATCTTCACTGAGAACCGCTATATCGGCATAATTCGTCCCTCGAGAAAATAAACTAAGGTATGGTTCAGTAGATATGTCAGAACAACATAACGAAACTTCTATGTTTTGTTCTACATTTGGTGTACTTTATAAATGGAACGAAACAAGGTATAAGATTGAAATTTAGTGTTCCACTGAATGTGGTGAAACCAAAAAGAATAGAACAGGACAATCTCTTTCTATCCTTTGTGTCTTTGTGCCAAAGATTATCTAAGACTTAAACCTTATTGAGTATATTCTCATCTCATGGTTACAGTTGCAGAGGATGCAATCATAATCATAAGGAAATCAAAAAGGGACGGCACAATGCATGAAGCTCCAGTGGGGTGTGGGGATGGTAGATATGCACAACCTTAACCCCGAAATTTGAACCCATGACAGGTCACAATCCATCAACCTTACCCTTGCGTCGCATCTATAAGGAAATATATTAGCCTAGAAAAACAAATTACAAATATTGTCTTTTACCTACATCATTACATGGTGTTAAACTTGAAACTTGCTATCAGAAAAAAACAAATTCTTAGATTCTAAAAAAATCACAACTTTCCATTTATATATGAAAAATAAAAAAAGATATTGCAAATCAGTACATGCCATTTCATAACATCTAACATAAAGCGACAAATTTAAACGTGCATATGAGTCCACAAAGTTACAAATAATTATTCACATGCAACTTAGAATAACGAGAAAAATGCTTTCTATCCCCTTTTTCCATAAAAAGAACAATAATAATAATGGTAAATACTTATTTCAATTTTTGAACTTACCCATTCCATTCATCAAAAATTAAAAAACCCATAATGTTATATTTTTTATGTACGAAACTGGATCAAAAAATATCAAAAATTAAAATTTTCTTCAATAATAAAATCTGTTGTATAAAATAAAAATAAAGCATAAGTATTGTACTATATATGAGAAGGGTGTATTTGTGATTTCTAACCTCTAAGAATGAAGTTTGAGGTAATTACTGTGAATGAATTAATCCAAGTAAATAGAAGCAAAAGTGAGATGCAATGGTATTCAGCAAAGTTAGAAGTGAGTGAAGAAGAGTGTTAAGAAGAAAGAGTAAAGAAGTGAAAGAGGAAAAATGTATATAATGATGTGTGATCTGTCACCGACGAAAAGTGTTGGGAAGAGAGAGTTTAGAAGAAAGAGAGTGTTAATGTGTGAGGGAAATGAGCACCACATCACAGTTAAGCTTTCTTTGTAGAGTGAGAGTGAGAGAAAGTGTGTGTTTGGTTTGGTGAGAGAAAATAAAAAGGGGAAGGAGTGAAAAAGAAGGGAAAGTGAAGAGAAAATGACAGAGTGAGAGAGTGAGAGAGAGAGAGAGACTATTTGTGTTGTGTTTGTAGGTGAGATGTGAGGACTGGAGAAAAAGAGAGGAGAGGGAAAAGGAAGTGCAGAGACTGGGAAATGGTAAGTGTCGGCTTGATGCTTGTTGGATCTGTAAATAAAAAATATAAAAAGTCAGATACACGTGTTGCAAGAAAATAAATTACTCAACTAATATTATATTTTTCTACTAAACTAATACATAAAAAAAATAATCAGTAAATTATATTAACAACCTGAGTTTTAACGAAATTACACGAACCATCCCTCAATTTTTTATACCTACACAAACTCCTTTATTTTTATACTTTCATTACATGATCACCTCTCCATGAGAAGTAAGTGTAATATCTTAAAGAAAAAATGTGATAAATTCAATTAAGTTAAATAAAACATAATATATCATGGACACAAGTCTAAATAATATACAAATCAATGTATTTTATTATCTTTAGTACAAGAGCGATTTAAACAATATCTCTTTAGAGTTTTTGATGCATTCTGTTACAAAAAATAATAAAAATACATTGATTTGTATATTATTTGGACTTGTCTACATAATATATCATGTTTTGTTTAACTTAATTGCATTTATCACATTTTTTCTTTAAAATATTACACTTAATTCTCATGCAGGGGTGGTCAGTATAATAAAAGTATAAAAAATAAGGGGTTTGTGTAGGCGTAAAAAAATGAATGGTGGTTTGTGTAATTTCGTTAAAACTCAGGGGTCAATGTAATTTACTCAAAATAATATATAAGTAATTAATGAATGTAATATGCATTATTTTTAGTATAAAGATTTATATATAGTCTATATATCATTGATCATACATTTGGATTATTTTTTTGAAAATTCAGTAATAATTAAATATGAATGTTGAATAATGGATATAAATGTCATACACTCCCCATGTATACATATTTTTCTCATAATTAATAACCAACCTACCACATATACCAATTTCTTATATGTATGGAAGACTCATAGGATTATATATCATTTTCTATTGATATCCTCTCTAATAGTAGATTGAGCCCTCCAATGTGAAGAAAAGAAAAAAAATACAAATTTTAAAATAATTTAGTTTAAAAATAAGGTTTATTAACAAGAGAAAAAAATATATCAATAATCATATATCATTCATTTTTATTTATTATCTAATCTTAAATAAAAGTAATATTAATGAATAATGAATGATGTTTATACTATCAACATTATACTTTATTAAGAAAGGTATAACATCACATATTACATTATTATGGAGAAGATATAAATTCAATAAGGAGGGACATTGCATACCTAATTTAATGTTTTTTAAGAGTAAGAACATTGTTGCGTCTTCTCGCAACCGCCATCAAATGCCTAGATAAATTGTCTAAGATTTATTTTAATTTAATGATAGATCTCGAATTTGATTCTTGATAATATAGAACATGATTAGCACGGAAGAGTAGTTGAAAATATATGTGGTTTAACCAAAAATCTTCATATACCAAATATTAACAATTAGCGACATTTCTTATGAAAGAAATTTTTTGAAGATAACACAAATGTTCAATCTTATTTTTTTCTGTTCTTAGAAGAAAAAAATTGTGTTTGGTGTTAATTTTAAATGTACATATAACATTATTGTTTTTGAAACAATTTTGTCTATGTGAATTGATTTGTACAATTTAAGTGAATGACTTTATCATCAAGTAATAAAATATTTGATCTCACATCATAGCTAGTAAATTGATTCTATTAATTATTATAGTCATTTTTCATAAAATAATATAAATTTGAATAGTATAATAGTAAACAATATTTAGAATTGAATTAAAGAGATTTAAAAATATATCAAATATAAGAATTTTCATGATAAAGGTTATCAATCAATGTTAATGAATTAAGGTTTATAATATCCTTTGAAGAAATTTAAGTTACAAAGACAACCCAATAATTGATAATATTCTCTCTTGAGTATTCACTTGAAGTTTGTACTTAGTTTTATGGTATAGGATTCAAGAAATCCTTTGACTTCATCCCAAACTATTTGTAGTTATCCTCTTGTGAATTAGGATTCACCCTCTTGTAAATTAGGATTCAAGTTTGGTATTACACAAAAAAATTTGGTCCTCTACAATTCTCTTGATACGTGGACATCTCCATATTTTCAACAAAGTTGTCTCCACCATTTATCTTGCTTTTGAACCACAATTTCATAGAGTTTGTGTCACGCTGCTTAGATTAATTGTTTTTAAAATTACCTTTTTAATTCAAAATTTACTCCTATCAATTAATTATTCAAAAAATGTGTTGATTAATTTAATATTCTTTTAATTAAACAAAACGTTTGGGAATTTAATAAGAAAGTCACGACATGTGTCATATTTTTCTTTCAACTCCAGTTTGAGAAGTTTTGTGATCATTAGTATTGTCTCTTTCATATCACGAATCATGAAGATGGCCGATTTACAATAAATAGTGGCAGATCTTGATATAAAGTTTAGGGGAGACAACAATATTTAATTACAACTTATGAGTAAGATTAGGAGTGAGCAAGATCCGCCCAACCCGTAGACATGTCTCAACCTGATGACTTAGAGACAGGTCTGACCTGTCCAAATAAATAAAAAAAGGACTGACTCGATAAAAGGGACTGACCCGTCATACAAAAAAGGACAGATTCAGGTCTATGTCTAGGTCACCCGACCCGTCCCTTATAGTTATATCGAGAATAATTAAATAAGTACATATTAATATCTATTATTTCAACTCACATAACTCAAATACCTACAAACCCACACAACATATCTACACCACTTATTATATGATCCTTATTCCTTACCTTTATTCATTGTTTAATTCATTTTTCAGCTAATAGCTAGTTATTGTATTCATTTTTGTGTGAACTTTTGAGTATTGACATGTTGTTGTCATTTCAGTTCTCATATGTTTTTTATCATTCACAAGAATACTTCAACTTATGTTGACACTTCACAGTTTAAATTATTCTGAAATTTTGAATGTCTTCTATAATTTTCAGTCACGTGATTGTGATAATTTTTAGTTTGAATAATGCAATTCGCAACTTGTAGTTTATATACTGATGTATGTGGGATGTAGGTTTTAGTTGAGTTTATATAGATATTGTGATAATTTTGATTGTGCATGCTTAAAGATTTGAGAAAAAAAATCTACGTTTGTCATTTTGTCCTTTTCCAACCCAGACTCGTCCCTATCTTGACATGTCTTATTTTCGACTAGTCTCTCACGCGTCTCATCCTAATTAGGGATGGATTCAGGTTCAAAAATTGACCCGATCAATATTTAGGGACAAGTGAGGGACATGCTTAACTAGTCCCAATGCGTCCCACACTCACCCCTAAGTAAGATGAGTAAAAAATATAAAGAAATATACATAATTATTTTGAAGTTTTAAAATAATAATAATAAAAAAGTTGAATACGTTAAATGAAAAATATATATTCATTTAAAGTGTCTTTAACTCATCGATGATTAAATTAGAGGTAAAATTTTCAATATAAATTATGATGTTGTGTGCAAGAAATTTATCTGCTACCTTACTATATATTTTGTTTAATTATCTTGGTTGCTGAAAAATTTGTAGTAGCAGAATCATAATAGTTAAGATAAGACAAAAAACTCAATCAAGTAAATAATATGCAATTATTTTCCTCATATTGTCAAAGTTACACTTAATTTAGAGATAGTTGAGAGTTTTTCAAACATGGGCAACTAACAACATCAACAATAAAATGTTGAACTTGACATCTAGAGTTAATCTTATTTTGCTCATTGAATACATAGGGTGGAATTTTTGGACGAAAATACATATGTTATCAATAATAAATTATTTATAAAAATCCTTAAGGTTTTATGACTTTTGTTGTAAAGTTTGACAAAGACAACCAATGATTCTCATAGTCTATTTTACGTGTAAAATGAACTCAAATAAAGTTGTAGCATTATAAGTATTATCAACATCACACATGTAAGAAAACTTGTTTGTTATTTATGTATTTTAGAAAGATAACATAATTATAGTGTACATATTTATCAAGCTACAAATTAAGGAAAAATGTGAGCTACAATGGATATTTTCATGAGATGCATGTCTAAACTGTATTACAAAACCAATTTATCTTGGCACATCATATTATGTAATGAATGTTATGTTATCCCGAAATAGGTTGCCAAACCTCGGGGCATGCGTCAACTATTAGAAAAGGACATACATTTTAAATTATCATTAACCTATTCGTCTACATTTTTCTCCATTCATACATACATTAAAAAATACACCATTCTAACATTCATCAACTTATCTATTTATTCATCCATTAAGACAAAAAATAAAATACATTATTATCATATTATGCCTTCTAATTTACTATCTCACCATATTATTTCATAAATTGTCTTAAATCTCGTCATTCATTGCCTTAAAAAAGCAAAAGTAAATCACTTCATACATAGTCAAGCATTTCAAACATTGTATTCCATACTTACATCATACATTTCAAACCATATGTATCAAAGACTTTATGCATCTCATGTGCCTTCCATGCATCAGTTCCTATTTGCATATTCATCTATTCCAAAATCACAAGTGTCAAAATTGCACTCTCATTCACTCATGCATCTCATTTGTCTTACTTTTCATTAATAAAATAATAAACACCAAATCACTTCGTAAAAAAGGTAACAATCCTCGATTGCACTTGACTAGTTAAATAATTTGTTGACCATATTCAATCACTATTGTTCATAAGAACCCTTATCACACATGGTTAGAAGATAGACTGATGTCAGATCATGAAGTGAACCAAAAGAACAAGTCAAAGCTATTTGACCTCACAGAACAAATGAATGAGATCATGAAAATAATACTAACCATGCAACAAGAGAAAACTACTATAGGGAATCCACAAAAGGAAGTTGCAATTAAATGGCCTATCTATGGGATGGCACATGGATATGCTTCACTAATTGTGGGGTGATCTTATGAATAAGTGCACCATTAACATACAATCAATGAACAAGCATAGCCAATCCCACACGTGTATTTGATTGACCCAAATGAGGATCCCAACTATGAGCATGTGTTGAAGAATACTCCTACTAGTGTCATGCCTACTGCTCAGGCTACTAGAGCCTATAATAGAAGCATAGTTGCTTCACTAAATGTTATTTCTCATACATTAAACAACATTTATTGTAGTGAGTATTGTTGAATTTTTTATTCTCACAGATTTAAACATAAAACCTCACACACTCATTTATTCATATGCTAAAACCTTCCCACAATACACATCTTTCCACTACACTCACCTTACTAAGACATTCATTCAACTCATCTTTTCATGAATTTCATTCAACTCATCTTCCCACGAATTTTATTCAAAAATACTTTGAAGATACAAAAAAGCGAAAAAACACATTGAAGATACAGAAAAATGAGTTTTTCATCATTGCGTTTAGCCATTTTTATTAGTTTTTCCTTTTTGTAGCATCCATGTGTTTTTCCCTTTTTGTGTCTTTGATTGTTTTAATTATTTTTTGGCATTGTCAAATTAGTGAAAAGTAGATGAATTAGAATATAATACTATTGATTAATATATAATTTATGCTATTTGCTTATCAATATCGATTATGAGTTAGGTTATAATACAAATAATAGTTGAGATATCAAGGCATTGGAAGGGTTCACATTCACTTTTATTGCCTACAAGTTAAGTCACATTGCACTTTAAGTTCCATAATATGGGAGAACATCACTATAATTTTGTTGTCAATTCATTTTTAGTTAATCGATCTCATATATTCCTAATCTAGTTCTTTTTCTTATGGATCAAGATGATGATTTCTTTGCTAATCAATGTAGCTTTGATAAAAAATAGATGTATGTCAATTGATTGACGAAAAAATATGAGGGTGAAATGAAATCAATTATTAGATTTGTGACTAGCATGCTGAAAAGCCTAATAAAATTGTATGCTCTTGTTTAAAATGTTGTTATATAAGGCGAGTTAGTTCAACTGAGTTAAAAGTTCATTTAGTGTGCCATGAAAACGATCAGAGTTATACATGTTAAATTAGACACGGTGAGATAAGAGATGATTACACTGATAAGATCTTTATAAATTATATTAACACATATGCATATATGAGGGAAATCATTTCAAATAAATGACAAATATAGTCGAACAATATTGTTATATCAAACAATATTATTGTTATCTTCAAATTAGCGTTGTAAAAAGTGTTAGATTTATCACATCAACAAAATTTGCTTGAATAAGCGTTGTGGTATATAGCCAAAATAAATAACAAGTGTTGTTGATTCTAACTTAGTATTATTTTTTTGTCATTAAGAATATGATGAGATTTTTAGTGTTTGTTGGAAAAGATAAATTTTTGGATCATGCTTATTTTTGTATGAATCCTTGGAGGATATTCTTATTGAAGTTTAAATTATGTTTAGTTATTATTGCATGAATGATGAAATTTTTGTTCAGCCTAGTAGCTTATTTTATTTTCATACTACACACTAAAAGATTAAAGGTATCTTCATTTTATGTTTAAAAATAAGAATATTGTTCCTACATAATTAAATATAACATTTCTCTCTACTTGGAAAGATGCGAGATCCTCTACTTGGAAATATGAGTTGAAGCATGATTAATAACAAAGATAAGTTGTGGTACAAAATCTTGACTGATATTTGGAAGTGGATTTGGTGTATTAAGGTACCTGAGAAAATTAAATTTATATGTTGGCTTGATATTCATGAGTCATTGATGTCGAATGATCTTAGTTATAAGAGGAATATGACGTTAGATCCTAGTTGCTCAAGGTGTGGTGCAAGCATAGAAAATATCATGCATATTTTTCGGGATTGTGGCGATTCCTCCACTATTTAATCGAGACTTGGCTGGTACATTTTTTCTTTCTCGGTGACCCAATCCTTTCAATCGTGGTTGGAGGAAAACTGCAAGCATCGCAATGGGTATTGGTGGGTTTGGAGATGGAGGAATAATACTCTTTTCGGTGATACTACTTGGATATTAATATCATAACTTGTAATATCTATCAGAATTTTTTGGAGTGGCGTCATTTGGGGCAAGGCCTAACTCTACAAGGCTTTCTTCCAAAGACTCATTGGTGCTTCCCTCAAGTTGGCCATGTAAAGGTTAATGTGGATGGAAGTTGTGCTACTAGTTCTCAGGTTATGGGAGGAGGGGGTGTTGTTCGTGATCATACTAGTTATTTTGCTAATTTTAGGGTTATTTTTCTAATTTTGGAGCTGAATCCCCTATTTTAGCAGAGCTTTTGGCCATAGAACAGGGATTACAACTTGTTTGGAATTTAGGCTATAAAAAGGTCATTTTGGAAAGTGGTTGTTTAGAAACTATCCAACATATTTCAGAAAAGACTCAAATTCGTCACTTTCCTATTTGGAGTATTGTTTCCAAGGTTCGTGCTTGAATCCACCTTGAGTGGGTTGCAGAAATCCAATTTGTGCTTAGAGATGCTACTATAGTGGCAAATTACATAGTTAAGCTTGACTCACAATCATCAGAAGCACTTATGCTTTGTTTGGTTTGAGAGGAAAATGAGAAGAGGGAAATATGTGAGAAAGAAAGTGAGAGAAGGAAAGATGTGAGAATTAGAGTATAATTTGATATTGTTTGGTATGATAGAAAAGAAGAGAAATGTAAGAGAAGTGGTTGTTTTCTTTCGTCTCTCCTTTGTTTGGTTAAATAGAAAAGAAGAAGAGAGAGATAATATTGTATATAAAGTGACAAAAGTGTCCCTCAAACAAAAAGAAAGTAAAAATATAATTAATTATTGAATAATATTTTTAAATTTATTATATATTATATTATTTGTTTTAATAAACTTAAGTGTTGATTTTACTAATTAATTTTACATCTCTTTTAATAATTCTATCTTTTTATAAATAAGTGCCCTAAATAAAATATATAAAATATGCAATAACTCAAAATTATATCTAAGTTTATTAATTTTAATTTTTGAAGATTCTACTTATCTATATATAAGTATTTTTGCCTTATTGTAAAAATTAAGTATTAGTAATAAATGGATGTAGAGACAAACTTGTCAAATGTGTCATTTATTCCATCTTTCTTCTCAAAGTTGAGAAGAAAAGATTTTTAATGGGACTCATGTATTTTTCTCTTTCTCTCCTCAACCAAAGGAGGGAGAAGAAGAATCTCTATCTAATCTCTCTCTTCTTTCTTTCTTTCTTTCCACTCAAAGTTACCTCTATTAAAGAGAGTGTTAAGATTGACATTTGGTTCCAATTGACTATCGACATCATTTTAACATGAATATTTCTTATTGTTCTTAGTTTCTCTTTTGTTTTTTCTTTCCACTGTATCAAAAATATATAATATTTCTCTCCTTAAACAATAAACCATTTCTCAATTTCTTTTACTGCCTCCCTTCCACATTATTATTCATTAAGATACAAAGACAGATACCAAAGTACTTATTTAATATAATTATTCCTTATAAGATTTTCTGTTTTTCATATTTATTCTTTATCTATTCATTAATCATTATTAATAAGTTTCAAATAATTATCCCAATTCTAACATCTAAACATACGTCTAATCTGGTTTTGAAAAAGCTTCATATATGTTTGTTGAAAGAAATTATACTTTGACATATAGCGGATCTCCTGGTTTCTTCACCTTTGCTAAAACGACAATGATTACCAACATTGATTTAAAAATAAATGTTGATGGAAACAGATGACCAATTACAACATACAGAAACCCAAGTAGACTATGAAATGATTTAAATTTGTTCATTGGTACATAGTCTGGACCAAAGAATGAAAATAGGCCATTAATTTTTAATGTAATTTTACTGAATATTATTATATTATCCATATAAAGATTTATATAGAAATAATATATAATTTATTATTTATACATATCACTTATAAAATATTTTAAGTTAACGATATTGATAACTATATGTTAGTTGAATAATGGATTAATATAAAAAGTTATATTTAATTTTTATTTCATTGAATGCTACTTCCAACTGATTTTTGTGTAATTACTTTGGATTGGTACCTCCAACGGCTATACATGCATGTGCATTGTTGCGTCATTAATAGCAGAAATGAATTTCTACCATCCTCTGTTGTCTTTGCGGCAAATGAGTCAGAAAGATGAGAAGCTAAATGGCCCACATTTCCTCTTAAATAATGGCTTAGAAATTCGAGCTCATGCTTTTTCCCTACTTTTACCCTTGCTAGTTCTTAAAACAGAAAGTTCAAAATATTATTCTTCTTCCTATTTTATCTTATGTTATTTAAGAGGCATTTAGAAAGATTATTAGTTGTTTGAAGAATATTGATATTTTAATTTTGTCTTCTTTATTCAATATATGGGGATGTTTTTTAAACTCAATATTCAATTGCATTTTTATTATATTATTATTTATCATACCTCATTTCAACTTCAATATAATTCACCTAGGTCTCATTCATTGTAACGGGCATAACATAATTTTTTAGTATAATGTATTCTTTTTTCTGGAATTTTAATACATAGTTCAAATGAAAATTTATGAAAATGAAAAATATATATTTTCGTAAAAAGATAATCTACAAAATCATCTTACATTACAAAAAAAAAGGGATAATGTCACAAAGTATCACTTTAAAGTTACATTTTAAATATGGCACTTTTCTTTTATTGTAATATGATATATAAGTTGGTTCCATAAGAGAATGTATCATTACTAGAAATGAAAAAAATTGGGAATTTAGTATACTCTCTTATTGTGGTTCCTTTTGAAAGTATTGATTTTGGTCCTTTGAATATGACACTTTCCATATTTGAAGCACATCAATTAAGTTTGCTAATTAAACACTCCTATAGTCCTATTTGATTATGTATTTTTTGTGCTCAACAAACTATTAATGCTCAAAGAGACTGGATGCATAACTAAAGAAGGGTACTTTTGTAAAGATAAAATTAAATTTGGATCCATTAAATTAAATAACTACTTTAACTTCTCTCTTTATTTCTCGTGTAACAAGTAAAATTGTATTATAAAAAGAATCATATGGAATATAATTTATGGTAGGAAGTGATTAATATTATTATTTATGAAAAATAATATACTTTATTTTAGTCATAACAAAACAAATGCTTGTATGCTTTATTTATTTCTTAATCCTTGTGTAACCTTAAACATCAATTTGAGAGGAAAAGATGAAGTAAATTATAGAGTAAATTACACTGACATATCCTAAGTTTTAACGAAATTACATAAACCATCACTCAATTTTTTATACCTACACAAACCCCATAATTTTTATACTTTTATTACACAGACCACCCCTGCATGAGAAATAAGTGCAATCTTTTAAATAAAAAATGTGATAAATGTAATTAAGTTAAACAAAACATGATATATTGTGAAGACAAGTCCAAATAATATATGAGTTGATATCTCTTTATTATTTTTGGTTCTTTACGATATAGTATAAGAGCAATTTAAACAATATCTCTTTAGAATTGTTGATGCATTTTGTAATAAAATAATAGAGATACATTGATTTGTATATTATTTGAATTTTTTCTCATAGTATACGATGTTTTGTTTAACTTAATTGCATTTATCATATTTTTTATTTAAAAAATTACATTTATTTCTCATGCAGGGGTAGTGAGTGTAATGAAAGTATAAAACTAGATGAGGTTTGTGTAGGTGTAAAAAAGTGAAAGGTAGTTTATGGAATTTCACTAAAACCCAGAGGGTGTCAGTGTAATTAACTCTAAATTATATTAGGGAGTATTATATTTGAACTTTGAAGAAATCATCCATATTTATTAAGTAATGATATTAGTACACTCCTTTTTTCACATCATATTTCTTTTTATCTCTATTTCTTTCCCATTACATCAAGAATTGCATCTTCTTCATCTCTTTCTTCCTTACACATCACCTACACCTAAAAATATGGTGTTGGAGAAACATTTGCCATATTTATTTTTTAGGAGAGAAGAAAAAAATTAACTAATAAAAATGATTATATAATTATTAAATGATAATATAATTAATAAAAAATTGACAAAGTAAAACAAATTTTAAAAAGAAAAAAATATCATACAACAACAAAAGGTATGCAATGGAATTGTAGTTTTCATTCCTCTCTCACTATCTATATATTTGTTTTTGTTTATTTTTTATCAATCATTATTATATTTCTATGTGAGTATTTGCTTGAAAAATATTATATTATAAGAAATCTTACGTTATTAAAGATTAGAATGAAAGAAAGAAAACAATGCTATATACTATGCTCAAGTTTCTTCATTACAAATTAGAAGCATCAAATGTGTCTTGTGTTCATAAGTGTGTTGGAACTTCTAATCATCATCTCTAATAATATATTGATAATTATTCAACATTGTGAGGGACATAGACACAATGATTGAACCACATTAATAAATTTTCTTGTCTTATATTCTTCTATTTATCCCTATGCTCTTTCCTTAATGATATGTAGCCAAAGATGCATACGATTGCTTCCGTTGTACTAAAATTCATGGTGGAGAAGCTCGATAGAACTAGTAACTCTTGATTGTTGTAGATAAGGATGTGTTGTTTGGACAATGTGTGTCAACGACATTTCATAAACCTCAAAGGAGAAGGAAACACGTTAGGGTTGTGGTAGGGACAACAATGACGTTGAATCCATAATCCCATAAATCCATGTATTGGATTAGGACCTAGGTGGAGATTGATGTTGAAAGGGTATATTCAGTGTTTTTTTTAGTTTGGAGTTTTCTTCTCTCAACAAATCGTCCTGACAACAGTGTCAATTTGTTGAAAGATTAGTACTCTCATTTTCGTTATGTTCCTTTTGTAAGTAAGAGAACTCAATTTTATACTTTGTTCGTCATCTCGGCTTTGTTGAAATAAATTCCAACGCCGGTATAATGGTTTCAAGAATATTCCAGTTACAACTTACTTTCTTAATAATCATGTGAATAAGTCATTCCTTCTTTGCCCCATCTCGGCTTTGTTAGAATAAATTCTAACGCCGGTATAATGGTATCGAAGCAATTACCTATTACATAATTATTAAGTACCTTCGAATACCATCTCGATTTTTGTGGAATAAATTCCAACATCGGTTTAATGGTATTCTAATATATAAAAGTGATGAATAGTTAGTTGTTAAATAACAAATAAATAAATAAAGAACAAAAGAATAATAAATTTAGTGACCTTTATTTATTTACTCCCTTTCGGGTTCATTTTATTAACAAACCAAACTTCTTCCTTAAGGAAGGTTGGTATTAAAGAATATAATGTGGAAAGTAAATAACAATAAATAAAAGTTAGTAAGTTAGATTCATCACTTTTGTATACTAAAAGGTGTTTTCAACAAAAATTTTATTGATAACACTTTGATTTACACCTCTTTCAAGATTCAATTGTAATATAGTATAGTGTTATGTCGAACCACAAGGAATTGCCTAGTAAAATAAATCAT